>NW_025334008.1:1800000-2027160 GCF_019186645.2 Phyllostomus hastatus
AGAAGGCTGGGTGCAGCATGGGAGTCCCAGGGGAGAATGAGACATTCCCAGAGCCCCCATACCAGGATGGACTGGAAAGCCTGTTTTGGAAGAAGCAAAGGCATCAGATGCAATTTGGAGGGTCCTGGGATTCGGGGTGGGGGGCAGATGCCAGGGCCTGGAAGACCTGGTTGAGAGCTGACAGCTGGGTGGAAGAGACCTCCAGGGAGAGGCGGGACCTGGGGATGCAGGGGCCAGACCACTGGGTCACAGAGACCTGGGGGTGAGAGGGGGTGATCGGGGTCCCAGGGTCTGGTGGGGCTGGGGGCTCACTGGAAGGGGTGGAGTCCCCCAAAGAGAGAGGATGAGATGGCCCAGGCTGCTCTCTTGGCAAAGGGGATGGGGGCAGGATCTGAGTGAGGGAGAGTAAAACATTCTGGGGGTTACTGGGAGGAGCAGGGCCTGGTTCAAGAGTGAGGACGATGGGGAGGGTGAGAAGGATGATGGGCTGGGGTGGGATTTAGGGGTGGGGGTGGGAAAGATTGGAAAGAGCCTGGTGCCCTGGTCTGGGGTGGACTGTGGGTTGCAGGGGTGCAGGCCGGGGTGCTGGGTGCAAGGGAAAGGATATTATATTATATTGGGTGGGTGGGGGGATGAAGGCTGCAAGACAGCCAGGGCCAGCTCCCCTCCCACATCTTCCCTGCTGTCTTACCAGTCCCTGCCAGGGACAGGGCAAGGCACAGGACCAGGAACCACATGGTGGCAGAGGTGTCCAGGGGTAGGCAGGTGGTGAACCAGCAGCTGAAGAACCTCCCTGAGACGCTTTTAAAAGCCTTCATCCCCCTGGGGCCCCTCCCCTGCCTTGCTGGCACCTTGAGGCTAGCCAAGGCCCTGCCCCCGCTGCCTGGGGGCTGGACACCTCCTCCCGCCTCAGAGCTGTGGAAGGGACATGAGAATAAGCACCTGTTGTTCTGTAGGCCCTGGATTGGGCTGGAAGTCTTCCTGGGGCCGAGGCCAGCCAGGGCAGGGCCGGCAGCTCCTGGGGCCTTGGTCTCAGGGACAGAGCCAGTGAGGGTAGGTGAGGCAGTGAATGGGGACAGATATAGGAAAGTAGGGGAGTCACTGACCTCCCCCAATACAAAGTACCACATTCCTGAACCCCACGTAAGGCCACTTACCCCAAGACGCAGTGTACCCTCCAATACCAACAGTAGGGCTCTGGTTCCCTTCTCCCCGCATTGCTCGGAGCCAAGATGCCAGCTTCTCAGCTTCCAGATCCTCCTGAAATGTAAGCTGTGGCTTGCAGAACGCCCTGGTTCTTGCATTCCCAGGCTCAGGAGGTAGATCTCCAAATCTGTTGTCCCTCTCATAATAAAATCTTAGAGTATGCATTACAATTCTAGCTCCCCCAGATCCAAGAATATGAAGTTTCAGTAGTGCAAGGCAGGAGGTCGAGCCCGGGGATCTCGATGGCTTGTTCAGATGAACCAGAAAAAAACAAACAAAAAACAAAACCAAAACCCACCAAAAGGACTGGATGAAGCCGACATAGCCTTTGTTACTCCCAGTACAGGGAGCCCTGACAGACAGCAGATCAGTGAGGCAGGACTACACCTCCCGGAGCTGAGACTTGGGGTCCCAGACCAAGGGGACCTGTGCCTAGCATGTGACTCTGAACTCTGCTCCCTCAGTGTGCATGTGCAGAAACAAACACCAAGAAGCAGTCACACGGGACAAGAAGCTACTCCCCAAAGGAGATAAGGCGGAACGACCATCCATTTCCAAAGCTGTACACATTTCCTCTGGCCAGGGGCCCTCTGTCCAACCTTCCAGGACAAGTGTTGGAAAGGCAGTGTCCAGCATGACCCCATAAGTGGTCTCCTTGAATATGTTCCCTAGCATTTCAAAGTCCATTGTTCTCCCAAGCAATGCTGGGATCCCATCACCCAGTCCCGGACTCCTTGTTCCCCAGATCTGGATGTTCAGGCTTAGGTCCTCCAAAGTCCCGGGAATCCCAGACTACCTGCCTCCCAAGAGCATCCTCATCGCGAATTCCAATCTCCCCTCCCCCAACACAAGATTTCAGTTTCAGGGGCCAGGTTTCAGTGCTTTGACATTCAGTGACCTTGCGAATCACATTTTGGGGGTCTCTGAAGAGAATCGAAAAGTAGATTCTGGCAGCCTCCATGGTAAACCCATGGGCTTCTGACATGTTCCCTTGGCTCTTTAGAAAAATCAAAGCAGCGGACAGGATCCCAGTCTCTGCTGTAGGTTAGTCTCTGCCTAAGGAAAGGGGAGTATTTTTGCCAAGGCTACCAGGAAGTTCCAAATTAAACCTTGAAGACAGTGAAGTCGTTCTTTCTTTCTTTTTTTTTAAAAAGATTTTATTTATTTATTTTTAGAGAGAGGGGAAGGGAGGGAGAAAGAGAGGGAGAGAATCATCAGTGTGTGGTTGTCCCTCGCGCACCCCCTACTGGGGACCTGACCCCATAGCCCAGACATGTGCCCCAACTGGGAACTGAACCGGCAGCCCTTTGATTCAAAGGCTGGCACTCAATCCGCTGAGCTATACCAGCCAGGGCAGAAATGAGGTCATTCTCGATCATCGAGTGTGTGCTGGGTTCTTTCACTGGGGCTCAGAGATCTAAAGTATTTTCCCAGTGCTAGGCCCTATTTGAGTCAGTTCGTGTGAATTTCCTTGTTTAACCCTGATAACCCCATGAGGTGAGCAATATGAGGATCACTCTTTCACAGCAGGGGAGGCTGAGGCTGAGCAAGGTGGAGTCTTTTGCTCGAGAGCACACAGCTAGTTCCCCGTGTGAGTGAACAGAGCCCCGCTTCCTGCCGTTTCTCCTCGATGGGGGAGTGGGGCAGTGGGTGAAAAGGAACAGCGTGCATGGGACCTGGGTTCCCCACCAAGTCGCTGCTCCCCACTTCCCATCACCGCCAGGAGAAAGTCCCAGAAACTTCTATGCACAAACTTGCATCAGTGCTGTGAACTCGATGTTAGACAGGTGACCTTGAGCACCAGCTCTCACCACAACTTCTTGGCTGACATCTGGACAAATGGGGTCTTGGCTTGATTCTGCTCCAGGCTGGCATGGTGTGGCCTGGGCAGTTTCTGCTCAGTGTGGGTGTGAGGATTGCAGGTGAGTGGGGGGGGACGATGGGTGGGGGCGGGGGCGGGGCACCGCAGTCAGTTCCTCTTGGTGGTGTCCCTGATCCACTGCAAGTAGCTGCACACTTTGGTGTAGACACCAGGCTTGGCGGTACTGTCACAAGGGACATCCCCCCAGGACACAATGCCCTGTAGGACGCCTCCACAGACCAGGGGTCCCCCGGAGTCTCCCTGCCGCAGGGAAGAGGAAGCTTGAGTGAGAACCTTCGGAAGCAGCGTCCTGGTCCCAGTCCTAATCACTCACTGGTCAGGATCTCAATAAAAATCCAACCCCACCCCATCGCAACTCAATACAACCCAGGGTAACCCAAGCTGGCCTGACCCTGGCCCAGCACAGCTTAACAGGCTCACCCAGTCCTTGAGCAAGCCCACCTCACCCCCAACCCCCACGCCTTCCCCATTCAGAATCAAACCAGGCCCACACCCGTCCTCACTTCCAACCCAACCCCCTTGCCATGTCTTTTGGACCCCAAATAAAGTTGACCCACTCCCCAATTCAACCTCGACCTGTTTCCCATCTAAAGCCAAAACAAACCCGTTCCCATTCTCAACTCCAGCCTTGGCCACCCCACCCCAAACCCAACCCAAACTCACCACCGCAGCTGACTCCAACCTCACCCCCATTCTACCTGCTCTTCCTTCTCCATCCACAGGCCTATCCCTAGGGTCTCCTCTGGCCCAGAGCCAGCCAGACCCAGCCGCGTCTCAACTCTCAAACCTGTCCCCCTTCCTCACTCCCCAGGGCGTGGCCCCCTCTCCGGGCCTGACCTCGCAGGAGTTGGTGCCTCCGCCTCGCACGCCTGCGCACACCATGGTGTTCCTCAGGTGCCCCGGATAGTCCTTGCTGCAAGATTCCGCCGAGATAATGCTGATGTTGGCACAGTGCAACGCATCTGGGAGGTTCACTGGGGAGGACGGTGAACTTGGAGTGAATCCATAGGTTCTCAGGCCCTGGAGGGGCCTCCGCCCCAGAGCCCTGGAGGGATAGGGTCCCTAAAGGTCCAGCTCCATCCTTTCACGCACCTGGTGACTGTCGGCTTCCTATGGTCCCAGGCTCAATGTCAGACACCAGGCCCCAGCCGGACACCACGCAGGACTCGCCGGTCTGGGGGCAGCGCTTGGGCAGCGACACGGGGCGCACTTGCCGGGAGAGGCGCGCAGGCCGTCGTAGACGCACCAGCATGAGGTCGTGGAGATGGGTGCGTGCTTCGTAGCGCGGGTGTGGGACGAGGCGAGACACAGTCCGCAGCTGCTCTGCGCCGTCGCGCTTGCGCAGATTGTGCTCGCCCAGGCGCACCCTCATGTTGCTGCGTGGTGCCAGCAAAGAAGCAGAGGGCGGAGTAGACAGAAAAATCAGAGAGCAGACAGCCTGGGGCCCCTAACCTCCCTGGGAATCCGGATATGCCCTTACTCTCTCCCCAAAGCCCCAAAGCCCAGAGTTCCAGCCCTCTTCTCCCCCCACCCGCAGACTGGGACCAAAGGGTCCACAATCACTCGCACACCTGGACCTCAATCCTCAGGCTCCAGATCTTTCTTCCTGAGCCCAAGATTCTCAAATCCCTAGACCCGGCCCGCCGTGCCCCTGGAGGACCCTGAGCCCGGCCTTCATACCGCGTTTGGCAGTGGGCTGCAGACAGCACCCAGTATGGGGAAATGAGGGAAGCGCCACAGTTAAAACGTCCACGTTCAAAGAGGGCCACTTGCCAAGGCTGGGAGTGGGGCACGCACTCCTCACCTCCCTCGGACGGGTCGCTGCCGCCATCCTGGGCCGCTGGGGGAGGAGACAGAAGGGGCATCTCTGAGGACAGAGTCCTTTTCATTGCGCCCTACACCTTCCTTGCACCTTGCTCTCACTATGCATTTTCCCCCCGTGCCTCCCCCACAACTTCCTAAGGTGTCTCTGCTGTTGATTTGTAAGCATTGCCTTCTCTCTAGCTTTTACAGCTTTTGCTTATTGTCTTCAGAACTCTTCCTCTGTCCCTGGTCCCCACCCACTTACCACAGGACTCTGGGGGAGAGAGAGAGAGAGGACAAGGAAGGGGCCAGAGGGCAAGCAGTCCTCTGTGACTGAGAGTGGAGACAAGGACGGTGGATACAGTCCAGCCATTCAAGGTCACTGAGCTGTCACAGACATCAAATGGATGTGGCCGCTCGCTCTGCATGACACACAGTCTTGGCTCCGGAGTCTGGCCATCTCAGCCAAATGCAGTGTGTCATACATACAGGGGCACAGGCTTGACCACACAAGGTCATCGGCATGCGAACAGGCACAACTGGTCTTCCAGACGTTGGAGCTGATAGGGACAGCGCTGGAAATGGAACTCACTTGTGCGCACATAGGTTGCAGTTTCAGGAATCACCACAGCACAGGGGGTCATATGTGTGTGAATGTGGACAGTTAAGACACGGGTGTGTGTGTGCACCCACGCACATTCACAGATACAGATTTGCACATAGAAGCTCAGACCTAAATTTCCATCCTTAGGGTGGGTCTGTACACACTAGGTCACAGGTGTTCACAGTTGCACATGGGGTCTGGATGTACAAGGTGGGGTCTTTAGTAAAGGTACATGTGAATCCCTGGCTGGTGTGACTCAGTGGATTGAGCACCGGCCTGCAAACCAAAGGGTCACCAGTTCGATTCCCAGTCAGGGCACAGGTCTGGGTTGTGGGCCAGGCCCCAGCAGGGGGCACACAAGAGGCAACCATATACTGAAGTTTCTCTCCCTCTCTTTCTCCCTCCCTTCTCCATCCTTTAAAAATAAATAAATAAAGTCTAAAAAAAAATAAAGGTACATGTGAAGAGATGTTACTATGTACTCAGGCCCCCCAAAATGTGTCCACAGACATGGGGTTTATAGTATCGAGGTTAAATTTAGAATGATAACGTAACCCTTCCCCACCGGTTCCAAACATATCTGGGAGACTCTGAGCTAACTATTGGACCTTTCTGTGCCTCTGTTTCCTCATCTGTAAGATGGGATTTTTGTAGGGATTAAATAGGTAGGGGTGTGTGTGTGATGCCTGACATATTGTGACTACTTAATAAATATTGGTTATTTTAAACAAAGGACTCATGTTTATTTATGCAGACATGACACATGGATGTTCAGGTTGGGGACACAAACTTAGCCAATGTAAGTCAGATGTATGACCAGACCCAGATAAAGATAGTCAAGGTCAAAGCTGACTCATACCCAAGCCACTCTGTGGAGGTTCACAGGACCAACACTCAGGTGTGGACCAGCTAGATCAGACCCCAGGGCAACATCTGGACACAGGTCTGGGCATTCAAGGTCAAGGACATATAGCTGGAGACACAGGCAACCAGGACAGGACATATTTATCCATGGCTAGATCAGCTCCCAAGTCAGTTGCTTGGTGATCAAGGTCACTCACTCATCAGGGTTGACATGTGGGTACCTGGATCACACATGTGAACAGGATGCAGCCCCCCATGAGTGGTACCACGAATAAGGACATCAACAGGGATGTTTCAAGATCATGAGACAGTGCCCCACTACACTGGGCAACATTGATATGTCTCCTCAAGGTCACAGCCAAGCATTCAGTCACCTCCACGCTTGGTCAGGATTTGCACAGCCAAGACCAAGTGCCCACGCTCTGCCCGCTAGGGTTAGGAACTGGGCCAAGGGCCCTGGTAAGGCGGAGGGAACTTGGATGAGGTGGACAAGGGGTTTAACAAGGGAAGGGTGGGGTCGTCCTTTGGAGAAGGGCAGAGGGTTCGGGCTGAACAATTGGGCACCGAGGCCGCAACTGGCCAGTCCAAGCCGGAGGAGGGAGGAGGCCTCCGCTGGGTGCAGCAGGCAGGCGGGGGACTGGAAGGAGAAAGCAGGGACAGAGCCCAGGGGGACGCTGGTAGAGGGGGTGGGGCAAGGTTGGAGGGGCCCCCAGGGGTGAGGGAGGGCCCTGTGTATGTGGGAGTCAGTGGAAGTCCACCCTCCACTCCTCCAGGGTAGAGGCATCGAGTTACAATGAATTTCTCCATGGGTGGTGGATGAACCCTGTCTGGAGTTCTCCTGCTGCCTAGGGTCACCTTGGCCCAGTGGCCACCCCTCTCCGAGCCACAGTCCACCTCCCACCACACAGAGATGTTCCCTGGCACAGATGAGCCTTCCCAGCTCGGCCAGGCACTGAGTGCTCAGCAAAGCTAGCAACCAACCCTTTCAGGGCCCTCCCCTGGGCCAGGCGCTGGGACAGCTGGGGAGCCTGTCACAGAGATGTCCAGTAACTAGAAAGTGCCAGGGTCCACAGGGGCCATTCTTCAAAGTTGCACAGCAAGAGAAGGGCAGTGCTGGACCTCAAACCCAGGTCTGTGTCTCCTCTACCCCCCACGTAGCGTGGGGACCCTCGACAGTGGCAGGGGTGGAGTGAGGACTCAGAGATGTTGGCAGCTGGCTGTGGCAGGACGGGGTGAGGGCAGAATCATCTGAATGTCTCTGGGTGAGGGAGGGGCTGGCAGGCTGCAGAACCTGGGTATGCTCAGGATGGGGGTGCTTGAGGGGGCTCTCCCCCTCCCACAGACCCCCACCTGACCTGGGCCCACCTCACCTGCCAACCTCAGCAAGAAAGCAAAGACGAGAAGCCACATCGCGGAGGAGGGACCAGGGCTGTGCCGAAGTCTGGGGAGAGAGTAAACTGGGGTGAGGCTGGACCCTCTGCCCCCGCCCCCGCCCCCATCTGGACCCCTGCAGACACAAAGTCATCTCCCCTGCTGCTGGAGAAACTTCTCACCATCCTCAATCTTCACACCCACCCTCAGCCGCCTTCTCTTCCTCCCGGGTTTCCCATCTCCAAAGGGTCTGCTGTTCCTCCAGGCACCGGGACAGACCCCTAGGTGACCCAAGAGTCTCTCAGACCCCAGCACCATTCCACCTGCCCCTGCATCGCTCTCCAACTTTATGGTCCTGGCTCAGGACATAATCGCCGTAGACCCTAAACCAGTCTCCTAGGCAGCCTCTTGGCTCCTCTGCCCCGCCCCCTCCCCACAGGCCACCCCTTCACTCCAGTTTCCGGCCTACCTGACCTCACAGGGTCTTTCTACACCTGGAGTTCGCCACGCCCCGCTCCTGCTCACAGCCCTGGTGCGTGGTAGTGCTCCCAGAATAAAGTCCCAGCCCCCAGCCACGCTTTAGAGGACAGCAGTGACTTCTCCACCTCCCAGCCTGTCTGGCTGGGTCTCTCACGACACAGCCTTCCTGATTCTTCCATTTCTCCTTCCTGAGATTTCATGCCTCCACGCCTTTGTGTGGGCTGTTCTCGCTTCCCAATAAGCCATTCCCTTCAAGGTCCACTGCCTCCTTTTGGCCTTTTCTGACCTCCCCTGGCCGCCGTGGGGTCTGTCTGTCCTCCCAGATGGAGAACTCCCCGAGGGGATCTCCAGGGCTGTTGGTAACCTTCCAAATTCATCCTCCAAATCTGAGGCTCAGCTCGCACCACTTCTGGAAGGCCTCACTTCCTAGCAGGGATCTCTTCTGGATCTCACAGTGCTTGTTCTGCCTCCATCACAGCCCAGATCCCTAGGAACGCTCAGGTTGGGTTGTCCCTGTGTCCCCTGCACTGCCCAGCCCGAGGCCTGGTACAGGACACGCCTCAGGGAGTTGTGCTGAGCTGACCTGAACCTGCGCTATTCTTGCTGTGGGTAGAAGCGCTTTCAGGGAGATCCCCCTGATTCCCTCCCTCCCCTCACCCCCTGCAGCTCCTTCTTGCACCTTTCTGGGTTGGGGTTCAACTCGAAGTTCCACGAAAGGACACATGGACTTACTCAGATGCCCTTGACATCTAAGTCCCTCAGAGTGGCCCATGTATCCCCCTCAGGGCAGACTGTGTCTCCCTTCAACCCCCTCCCCCTACTCCCGTCCCAAAGATCTCACCCCCTCCAGATTTCTCCAGCAGCATCGGGGGCAGCTTGGATGCCAGAAGAAGGGGAGCAGGCACCTGAATGCCTGAATTTATAAGCTTCCAGCCCCACCCGGGTCTGGGGAGGTTGAGTAAGGTGGGGTGGGAGGTGGCTGGCAGTCAGCTTTACAGGCTGGACGCCTAGGTGGCTGGTGGGGTGGGAGATGAGACCTAATAAACATTTATTAGGCTGAAACTTCTGTCTGAGTCTACCAGGAGGAATTCCCTGGCAGTTTCTCAAGGTGGAGGAGGTGCTAGTGCAAGAGTTGAAAGATTGGAGATCAAAATACACAGCCAGGATTCTGGAGCCTATAATGTGGAACTGGGGTCTGCCGTGTAGAAACTCGATTCTAGAGTCACACTTCTTCTTGTGCCTGGAGTAGGGTTCTAGATCTTGGAACTGGACCCGGACCTGGAGTCCCAGCTCTGGATCCCTGAGTCTGAATTCTGAGCCCTCAGTTCTGGATTCTGGATCTTTGATTCCTGATGCCAGATTCTGAATCTAGATCTCCAAATCTGGGTCTTGGGTTTTGGGTCCAGATGCCCAATTCTGGACCTCGAAGTCCAGACCTCTCAGTTCTGGGTTCTGGATCTCAGATTCTGAATCTGGATCTCTGGTTCTGGGTTCTGGATCCAGGTCTCTGGATTCTGGGGCTTTTATTTTGGTTCTCCCATTTTGGGTTCTGAATTTGAGGCTCTAGAACTGGGGATTCATGACCCAAAATCTAGAGTATGAGTATTGGGGTAATCTGTGTCCTGGCGTTTGGGGCTGGAGTCTGGATTCTGGATTCGGGTCTCAGAGTGACGATTCTCAGACTTGGATTCGAGATCCTGAGCCTTTGAATCTAGCACCCAAACTAGAAGCCTGGACTCTGGCATCTGCAGTCTAACACTGGAGGTTAGAAACCTTCACACTTGCTGGGTGAAGACTGGGTCCTGGAGTATGAATGGTAGGTTTTGGATTTTGAGGTCTGGAGCCTGGGTCCTAGAGTCCAGGTCTCGATTCTGAGATTTCATCGGTTGACTCTGGAGTGCACAGTCTGGAGTTTCAAACCTGCATGGTCTGTTTAAGGGGCTGGACGTGGGCCAGGCTGCCATAATTCCTGGACTCCTAGAATCTTGACTCAAGAGTATGACTTGAACGACTGGGAGGCTGGAGTCTTGGTTCTGGGTTTTGAGGCTTGAAGTCTGGATTCTGCTTTCAGGAGACTGGAGGTCATCAGGAAGATGACCCAAGGCTTTGGGAATTTGGAGTTGTCTTACAGTGCCTCAGAACCCCAGAGGGCCCTGAGCAATTGTCCAGAGTCTCTCCTGGCTTGTTTAACTAATAAGAAGGCAGAGAGCAGGAGGGACTGACCTCACATCACCCAGGGAAGGGCAGGACCTGTTGTAGGCATGGTCCCACCTCATGTCCGGAAAGCCATTACCTTTGTCGGAAGGGGCTGCCAGAGGGGGCTGGCTGTTCAGGAGATCAGTGGCCACTGTCTAGGGGCCCTGGCCCTAAATACCCTCACAGATAATATGGCAGAACAATGGTCTCACACCCAAAGTCCTCTGGCCAGCTTACTGGAAGGGCGCCCTGCCCTCCCCGCGCCCCCCCACCCCCCCGCCCTGCAGTGTCGTCCATGTCCCAACTCCCTCCCACTGTGGTGAGTCCAACCCGGGTGATCAGTGTCCTCCTGGGCATCTCTCCCCTTATGTCCTTCACCTTAACCACACCCCGAGTCCCACTCTCTGCCCTGCTCCTCCTCCTCTGCGGAGTCTTGTATCAGCTTCTGTGGTTCAACCACCAACCACACAGGTCTCCTCCGTTTGACCCTGAACTCCTGCCTAGGGCAGCTTCCCACTCCTGGGAGGTCCCGCTCCCTCACTGTGTCCTAACTCATTTCTCTGTTTCCCCCAAGTTTCCTCCTCCCATGTTTCCCCTCTTAGGCACAGCCCTACCGTCCACCTAGTCATGTGGCCACCTCCACTCGGGACACCCTGTCCCCCCTCACCCCTACAGCTCAAAGGTCTGTAGCGGCTGTCCTTCCTGTTCTTGCCTCTCTCTGCCTCGTTCTCTCTTCTCTGTCGCCGCGGCCTGGCTGCAGCTCAGGCACCCTCCTATGCCCCGGAACACTCACCCCAGCCTCCTCCCTGGCCTCCCACCTTCCAGTCTGCTCCCTCCACCCACCACCAGGTAGCCCCAGAGGGCTGTCTGCACTCGAAGCTGACCCCGCCCTTCCCTGCCCACAGCCCTTCTTTGAGACTCCTCACCACCCCTGGACAGGCCCCCACTCTCAGCCTGGCATTTGAGGTCTTTTGAGATCCCCCTGCCTGAACAAGCTGTATCTCGCCCTGGCTGGTGTGGCTCAGCGGGTTGGAGCATCGTCCTGTCAACCAAAAGGTCGCGGATTCAGTTCCCGGCCAGGGCACGTGCCTGAGTTGTGGAGTCTTTCCCTGGTGGTCAGAGCGCATGCCAGAGGCAACCAATCGATGTTTTTGTTTCAGATGTTTATCTCCTGCTCTCTCTTCCTTCCTTCTCCTCTCTCTAAAATCAAGAAGCATGTCCTTGGGTGAGGATGAAAAAAGAACACGCCTTATCTTGAACCTCCTCCCTTCCTCTCTTTTCTGGAGGGAACTGGGGGCCTAGACTCCTGGGTCCCAGAAAACAGAGGGGAGGAGCCTCTCTCCTCCCCCGTTTCCGGCCTACTCTGGTATCCAGACCACCTCTGGTCTGTGAACCTGGAACTTCTGCCAACATCTTGTTTGTCTGCACCGAGTCCCAAAAGAGCAAAGATGTCGTGCTGTGCGAGGGGCACTGAGGGCCTGCGCAGCTGGCGGCAGTGCTGAGCTCCAGCTGGATAGAGTCAGACTCGTGTGCTCACAGGCTCCCCCTGGCGTCTGTGTGGGGCAGACCGCAGAGGCGCAGAGGCTCAAGGAGGCAGAGGTCCTTGGGACAATGGATGATGACATGTGGCCAATGCTCTGCACGGAGCGCTGAGCAGAAGCTGGAAGTGCACACCAAGGACACACCTTCAGAACACCACACCTCCAAACCGAGCTGTATCAGTCAGGGTCTCCAGAAGACTATATCATGTGAACATGGGCTCGGTATGGCACTCCATTTGCTGGGATGTGAGCTAGTGCGCTTTCTCTCTCTCTCTCTCTCTCTCTCTCTCCCCCCCCCCTTCCTCCCTTCCTTCCTTCCTTTTTAAAAAAGATTTTATTTATTTATTTATTTTTACACAGAGGGGAAGGGAGGAAGGGAAAGAAACATCAATGTGTGGTTGCCTCTCGCGTGCTCCTTACTGGGGACCTGGCCTGCAACCCAGGCTTGTGCCCTGACTGGGAATCGAACTGGCAACTCTGTTTCCCAGACTGGCGCTCAATCCACTCAGCCACGCCAGTCAGGACTGGGATGTGAGTTTCTTGATTAGAAGTGTTACTGGCAAGACCTCAGTTCTTGTCTGTTTGAAGGAAAGATTTCTGTCAAGAGGCAAATTGCAGTACAACATGCAAGAATGTATGGGCTGCAGCAAAGCACACACAGATGGGATGTTTTTTAAGGCTGGAGACAGTGAAATGCGGAAGGACTTGGGATAGAAGAAGCAACAGGAGAGAGAGCCCAGGTTGGGCTACCTTAGCCCACCTGGAAATCAGAGAAAAGAGGGTCTCGGAGACAGGGTCAGGGTCTGCAAGCTGGAACTTGTGTAGACCACTTCCAGTTGGGTGATGTTCTGGGTCAGACAATGCTCAGTTCATACTGGGCAGCTCGAGTTCCACGGTAGCCTGGTGGCCCATGGTTACGAGAGGGGACTCAAGAGTTGGAAAATTCCAGTTTCAGGTAAATAGTAATAAGTCTAGTAGGTAGTGCATTTGTTAAGGCTATTGTTTCAGGAACTGCAGGTGTGTCTCACCACTCCCAGAAGAAGATAGCTGACCACCTGGGGCACAGCTGGAGACATCCGAGCCATTGTGTTCTGGGGAGAGACACCAGACACCCACCAGCTTGGGGACAGCTACCTGCTCAGGGCGAGAATACCTCAGTTTTTTAATCTATTTTCTCCTGAATTTCAAAACCACTCTCTGCACCTTGTTTTCTGTTAAAAAAAAAAAGGCTGGCTTGGAAGGTAGTGTAAGATGGTCCATTAGGGTGCCGGTCTTCTCAAATTGCCGGTCATCTGAATAAAGTTCCCATAACGATTCCATCCCTGTCTCTGCTTATTGAGTTCGGTATGTGACAGGCAGCACGAACCCCCGTCTTTTCCGGTTTCAGTTAGGTGTTCAGTGTCTACTAAGGTAGTGAGGTAAGGCTGTTTCTGAAAAGGAGAGGCTGTCGGAGAAGACAGCAGGGCTTTGCTTCCAAACCCTAAAAGTTTGCAGTGTGACTCACCTATAGGGGTCGCCAGAGCCTCCAGATGGCATCTCCATCTGCCTCTTTGAGAACATTGGATCTGCCGGTTCACATGGCCCAAGTGGTCCGGCACCAACAGTGTCAACTGGTTAATACCGTAAGTCTCTCCAAATTAGACCACTGGCATTGTTCCATCGACTCTGCCATTCATGGCAGTAATTGTGTCCTGCATGTCTGGGTGACTAAGTGTCTCCACTTGGTCCCTAATACCCTGGGGCCCGTTGATCTCTGTGGCATTATATTTCCCAGTTTAGTCTACTTTTGTACCACTGTACCAAAACACTTTCTTTCTTCTTCTTTTTTATTCATTTTTTATTTTTTAAAGATTTTATTTTATTTATTTTTAGAGAGAAGGGGAAGGCAGGGAGAAACATCAATGTGTGGTTGCCTCTCATGCGCCCCCTACTGGGGACCTGGCCTGCAACCCAGGCATGTGCCTTGACTGGGAATCAAACCTGAGAGACTTTAGTTCATAGTCCTGCACTCAATCCACTGAGCCATACCAGACAGGGCTGCTCCTCCTCTTCTTCTCCTTCTTCCCATTGTTGTTGTTGTTGTTGTTGTTGTTGTTCTTCTTCTTCTTCTTCTTCCTTCTCCTTCTCCTCCTCCTTCTTTTAAATGAACGTGTGTTAAAATTTTTATTGAGCTCATGTGGGATCTAGGTAGATGTTACATGTTACGCACATGGAGGCAAATTGATTTACCTCTGGGGAGGAAGGTCGTCCATGGAACCTCTGTTGGAAGGGCCGGAATCTGCGTGTCTACAGATAAAAAGGGTTTGGCATGGTTATCAGCTGTTTACAGTCTGCAGAGCTGTAAAAACCATGCAAAGAAAATGCCAGTTCTGTGAATCAGACAGCCCGGGAGCGTGTGCTGTATAGAGATGATGCATTGAGTGATGGAAACCGAGTCACTGACATGCAAGAAGTTTCTCCCTCCATTCCACAAACTCCTAGAGAGACGGAAAGCAGATCGGTGGCTGCCAGGGAATGTGCAGGGGGCTCGGGGCAGGGTGGGGGGGTGGGGGTGACAGCTACTGGGCACGGGTCATCTTCTGGGCCATCAAAGTTTCACGTAGTAGCAGAGACATTGTAAATGGACTAAATGCCACTGAGCTATATACTTTTAAATGTCAATTTTATAGCCGAGTTTTAACCACACACACACCAAAGCGGGAGAGCAATTTCATACACACAAACATCCTGATCTACATCTTAAAAAACTAGGACTTGTGGCAGCAGAGCCCGGATTTGAAGGAGCTTCCCTAGGTCCAGCCTGGTCATTGTATAGGGACCCACCCCCCACCCCCAGTGGAAGGAGGAAGGGCAGTCAGTCACCAAGCCAAGCTCCCGGCTGACCCCACAGGCATCTCCAGTCGGTGAAGATTCAGGAAAGTGGACTCCTGGGATGGAGCAGCCGAGAGTCTTGGTGTGGGAACAGAGGCAGTGGGTGGTCAGCTGAGAGTGGACACTGGGACGCAGCCAGTGGTGGGTTCAAGTACCGGCTCCAGAACATTCACCACACGACCCGACCTGGGATGAAGTGATGTGCAGAAAGCGCTAGAACAATGCCCAGGCCGTAGGCATAACAGACATTGTGTCTTTTTTTTATTGATTGAGGCGGCCTTGAGCAGTTCATGAATACATTCTGGGGGAATTGTCATGATGCCCCTAGCAGATGGTGTCAACACCCATCCTGCAGATGCAAAAATGGCTCCAGCACCAGCTGGTGTAGCTCAGTGAGAATGGGCTGGTGAGAATGGGCCTGTGAACCAAAGGGTCGCCAGTTCGAGTCCCAGTCAGGGCACATGCCTGGGTTGTGGCCCCGGTCCCCAGTAGGGGGTGCACCAGAGGCAACCACACATTGGTGTTTCTCTCCCTCTCTTTCTTCCTCCCTTCCCCTCTTTCTAAAAGTAAATAAGTAAAATCTTTAAAAATTATATTAAAAAAAGAAAAATGGCTCTGGAGGTCTCCAGGTTCATTCAGGGCAGAAGGGATCACCTGAGCGTGTCTGGGAAGGACCTACAGGTGAGTCAGGGGGTTGGTGCGAGTCACCCGGCATTGCAGAGAGGTAAAGACTCTCCATCAGCTCTCAGGATGGACGTGCAGAAGGCCAAGTGCCTTCCTGGAGCACGTGGCTGGGCTGCAGAAATCACTGGGTTGACCGGGTCAGTGCACCTGGCCTACGGTCCCAGCACCAGCCTGCTCACAGGGGCATGTGACTGCAGGAGGAACGACACAGCCAGGTTTATTGCTCAGGGTTAAACCAGTGGACACAGGATCTGAAGGGGGCAGGCACAGACCAGTGGTGAACATGTCCTCAGGGCTATTGCTCAGTTCTCTCGGCATCCTGGGAAGCCGACCCATGCACTACCTTGGAGCTGGTCACCTGCCCGCAGACCAGGCCACACCCCCGCCTAAAGTTTAAGCTGCAGCCCAAGGCTCTGGGGTGCAGGGCTCCTTCGGTCCACGAGGCTGCCCTTGGAGTCATTCGCAGAGGTCCAAGCAGGGGCGGGGGGCAGGGAGGGCTGCCTCTCTCGGAAGATGTCTTGGTGGAGGAGGAAGAGGCTGCCTACTTCTTCCTGGCCGGGGGCCTTCTGCCACGCCAGGCTCTTACCACCACATCACACTCACTCTTCTTCTGGATCCCCACCTCCATGTCCTTCTGGAGCTTTTGCTGCTGCACAACTTGAGACTTTTTGCACTTCCGCCTTCTTGGAAGCAATAACACAACCTCCTTTCCTTAGGTTTGGGTTCTGTTCCAAGGCCACCACCACCACCTTGCTCTCGGCCGGCCTCTGCGCCTACAGCTTCCCTTGCCCCTGCGCCGTGGTTGGGCCTGCGCCGCCCACTGGGCTTCCAGACCTTCAGAGAAGAGCGGCCACAAGGCCATTTCAGGATGCTGGAGCTCCCCTGGGAAGATTCACTGGTCATAGCCTGGTGCAAGATAGTTCTCTGGAACACCCCCAGGGTGGGCGAGCAGGTCTGAAATAACAAATCCACCCTAAGATTCCTTCTCCTTAATAAACCTTTGGTTCCCTTCCTTCACCGTTTACCAAGGAAGCTCCGGCCTTGCAACTTCACTTGGTGGAAACCACGTTTGGATCCGCATTTCTGCCGACCAGACAAACACACTGTTAGAGACCCTCTAACTTCTCAGTCTGCAAGGTTAACTACGGAGTCTCTGCTGAGTGAACCCCACCCCACACATGTGGCCTGATGCAACGTGACATTCATTCTGCTGTATGCATCGTTAATGGCTATCCCCACACCTATCCCCCCCATTTCTGTCTGTATAAATTGGGAAAATTATGGAAGCCTTTTGTGATGTACTGTCCATACTCATCCGTGTCACTTTGCACCTCACCTTTCAGGACCTTGTGGGACTGGAGTCTGGTTGTAGGTCCAGCACCAGAGAGGAGCTGTAGGAGGAGGACATGAGGGGACCCAGCAGTGTCCGACCCACCTCCTAGACCCCATCAAGGCGCCCAGAGTGTGGGCTGGGGACAGTCACTTGGAGAGTGACTTCTGACCCAGAGCCTCGGGCTGCCCTCACCTCCAGCTATCACTGCTTTCTTTGTTTTTGGAGGTCTCCCTACATCTCTCCTTTTTGTTTTTTAGAGTTACTCTGTTATTTTTTTAATTTAATGGCTTAGTTTGCTTCTGTTTGAAACTGGAAACGCTGGCATTTGTGCTGCCTGTCACCTACCAGACCCAAAAAGTGGAGACAGGGACTGAATCTGTGTGAGCACTTTATTCAGAAGGCTGGAGATCTGAGAAGATGGCAGGTTTGTTCCCTAACAGACTGTCTTTCCTTTCCTTTCGAGCCGGCCTTTTTTATGAGGGCAAAATTATAGGTAAGGGCTTTGGAATTCAAGGAAAAAAAAAACCCCCTCTAGGTAAAGGATTTGGAATTCAGGAAAAAGGTTAATCAGATAAAAACTGCAATCCAGACATTCCCCTAACATCCTCTCATCTGGGGACTGGTCCTTTTCTTTATCCGTGTCTGGCGTGCTCTGTCCTGTGTCCCGGGCGATTTTCTTTACCTGTGTCCTTGGCGGTGGGCTGTCTCCCCCTGGAGCACAGTGGCTCAGATGCCACCTTGACTGCCTGTGGTCTCTCCTGGAGCACCAAGGTCAATCACCTGTGGTCTCCTGGAGTCGAGGGGGGGTCGGTACCTGCAGTTCCTGAAACAACAGCTTTTCACACGCATTGGCTATCAGGCTTATTCACTGTTCCCTGAAACTAAAAGTCTCCAGCTTTTGAGTGCCCCATTAATGTTCACCCAGCCTTCTTTTCACACACAATCATTTAAAGCTACATGTCTGCTGCTTCCCACACACTTTGATAGGTAACATTTTTATTTGTCGTTCCCTCCCAAGGAATTTAAAATTTCCATTATGAAAGTTTCATCCATTTTTCCCCATCATGATTTCATTTTCATCATACATTGTTTAGACGAGTTTTTTTACTTTTTATTTTTTTTACTTGTTTTATCATTGTTGGGTTTTTAACTTCTGCGTGTGTGAGTATCGAGTCGACGTGCTAGTTAAATTTTCATCGTCCTGGAGTCAGAGTCGGAGAATGCCGTCTGTGTGATGCTGAAGCCCTCGGGGCGGAGGGGGGCCAACCAAGCCCTGGGCTCCCGCTCAGCCAAAAACCAGAGACAGAGATTGGGGTGTAATTGCACTTTGATTAATATCAGAAGCCAGCAACCTGAGAAGGTGGCGGGTAAAAACGCTAACATTCACCTCCCCTTGAGTTCTCAGAAGCAGGTTGGTACAGGGGAACCGTGGGGATTTGGGGGAGGGTTCCTAGGGGGAACATAGAGGAGCCCTTCCTCTTGGGTGTAAGGGGAGGGGGAGACGACAGGGAGGCACGCTGTTTCTTCCCAAGCTCCTCCCCTCGTTCCGCCGGTATCTCTCCTTCGAACTAGCTTTCCTCCCTTCCCCGGACGTCTGTGGCGTAAGGCCCGCAAGCTCCGTATCCTCGGGTCAGAGAGCAGAGGTACTAACCATTGGCTGTCAAGTGCCCTTGGTTAGGGGAGATAAGGTCTTGAGATTCACCCGCTGCCTGTAAGTTACTCCAACTGTCTGGGCTTGTTTCACTCCCTTGTCTCAGTTTCCCCAGCCCAGGAAGAAAACTAGGAATGTTTCTAGGTTCTTACTGTTCTGTCCCAATGCCACACTGTTTTCATGAGAATTGTTTCAATCTCATGCAGCAAACTTTCTTGGGTCAGTTGGTTCGTTTCTCTCTGTGGTGCTGCTGACTTGTTTTTTAAATCCTCACCAGAGAATATGTATATTGAGAGAGAGAGAGGGAGAAACATTGATGTGAGAGAGAAACATCCACCGATTGCTTCGGGCACTGGGGACCGCAGAGAATACCTGGATATGCACCCTGACCGAGGATAGAACCCACAACTTGTTGGTGTACAGGACAGCACTCCCACCAACTGAGTGGCCATGCAGGACATCTCACCAATTTTTGTATTAAGTATTATGAAGCTATTTTAACAGGAATATTCAAGTTTAGAATTGGTTATAATTTTTTTTTATTCTTTGTAATGACCCACTCTAGTAATGGTTTTAGTACTAACACCTATTTGACTGATATTGATAAAGTGACACTGCCTTTCTTAGGAGTAATATTTTTTAGAATTTTTTTTTTTATCTTTTGCTCTCAACTTTTTCATGAGCTTTTGGTGCATCTCTTATATAGAGCATGTAACAGCCTTTTGAATTCTGATCTGAGTTTAACCATTTGCATTTATTGTGATTTTTAAATAAATATTTTATTTATTTATTTCTACAGAAGGAAAGGGAGGGAGAAAGAGAGGAAGAGAAACATCAATGTGTGGTTGCCTCTTGTACACCCCCTGGTGACCTGGCCTGCAACCCAGGCATATGCCCTGACTGGGAATTGAACAGGCTATCTCTTGGTTTGCAGGCTGGCACTCAATCCACTGAGCCACACCATCCAGGGCTATTGTGATTATTGATGTGCTTGGTATTATGCATAATATTAGCATGCTTTCGAATTACTGCTTGTTCTGCTTTTTCTATACTTCTTATCTTTTTGGATTATTTGCTTTTTGTGGTTCCCCCCCGCCCCCCCGCAACTTCATTTCTCCCTGCTCCTTGTTTGGAATTCATATACCCTCGTTCTATTCCTTGGTGACCACCTTTGCTATTTTATCATGCATGTTTATCTTAACAAATTCTGAAATAAAAGAATATTTTAGTACCCACCTGTACCCCAAAGCCATTCAGGACCTGAAAATATGTGGACCACCTTCCTCCTGGCTGGCAAGCTATCATTTCATAGGATTTTAGTTCCCTTTCTCTTTTTAAATTCTCACCTGAGGATGTCTTTTGACTTCTAGAGAGGGAGGAAGGGGGAGAAAGAGAGGGAAAGAGAGAGAGAGAGAAACATTGATCAGAGCCTCTCATAAGCTCCCTGAAAGGGCAGACCAGGGATGGAACCTGCAACCTTTTGGTGTGTGGGACCAACCGACCGAGCCCCCCAGACAGGGCTCAGCCTCACTCTTGCGAGGTATTCTTACTTAGTGTAGAATGTTAGGTTTCCAGTTATATTTTGCAACAGACTAAATACATAATCTCACTTTTGTCTTTTGCCTTCTGGCTTCATTATTGCTGTTGAAAATTCTCTCTTTCTAATCATTTCTTTTTTATTCATGGTTTATCCTTTCTTATTAAAAAATATTTCCTGTTTGTTTTAGGATCTCTGAAGTTTCTCTGTGGTATACCTCGGCAAGGTTATTTCTTATTACCTTGAAGAGAATGCCTTAAGACTTCCTACATTTCACCCTGGCTGGTGTAGCTCAGTGGATTAAGCACTGGCCTGTGAACCTAAAGGTTACCAGTTTGATTCCCAGTTAGGGCACATGCCTGGGTTGTGGGCCAGGTCCCCAGCAGGGGGCATGTGTGAGACAACCACACATTGATGTTTCTCTCCCTCCTTTCCCTTCTCTCTAAAAATAAATAAATATAATCTTATTTATTTATTGAGCAGGGTGGTGCTCAATCCACTGAGCCATACCAGCCAGGGCTCTTTTGGATGATTTAAATCAAGATGCAAAGAAATCTAACCTGATGCATTTGGATGAATGAGTCATTGGGATCTGTACTTCTTTAAACACCTCCAGCCTAAGCTGCTCTATGTTTTGAATATCACAGTTCTAACGTCTACCACCCTCCAAGCCCTAAATCTGTGGTTTATTCTGCTCACTTGGAGGCAGACTGGCTTTCCTTCTTTGGTGTTTGCTAATTTTTATGCCTGGTGGTAGTACCAAGAGCCTAGATTTTCACCTCTTTTTCTTCCAGAAACTGGGGTTCCCCTGCCCAGGGAGCACCCCAACTCCTGTGAGGGTCTCAGCTCAGAGCATAGGTTCCAGGCTGTTCACGACTAACCTCTGACCTCGAGATCAGCCCCAAAGTCAGTTTTCTTTTTCTTTAAAAAAATTTTTATTTTATTTATTTATTTTTAGAGGTAGGGGAAGGGAGGAAGAAAGAGAGGGAGAGAAACATCAATGTGTGGTTGCCTCTCACACACCCCCTACTAGAGACCTGGCTCTCAACACAAGCATGTGCCCTGACTAGGAACTGAACTGGTGGCCCTTTGGTTCACAGGCTGGCGCTCAGTCCACTGAGCCACAACACCCAGGGACCAAATTCAGGTTTATTACAGCATCATTGCCTCCTCAGGAAGGCTGCTCCATTCTGGGGGCCCTGTCACCAGCCTACAAGTAGTATCTGGGAGGGCTTGCTCTTTGGGGCACTGACAGTTTAGTAAAAGAAAGGGGAGAGTTTCAAGGATCCCCAGGCTCAAAACAATGCCAGACTCTGTCCTCAGTCTCCTCTGTCTCTGCCCCTGGGTCTCCGCATCTTTCCCCCAGAGCGGCCCTCTCCAAAATTCTTCCCACCTGTCTTTAGCTACAGCAGCCAGGTCCTAAGGCAGATCCTAACAAAACATTCTGCAAATGCATTTAAGAGGGCAAAATAGAAATAGGCCGACTAAAGCTGAATAAACTAAGCAAGAAAATCCCACTCATTTGCTGTTGGCTCACCTGACTTCTCAGAAATTGGGCAGCATCCACAGAATCAGTTTCTTCTGTTCTCCTAGGTATGTCTCTTTCCTATGGGACCCTTTGGTCAAGACTCCCATTTCCCAGGTGCAGGGACTGAGGCCCAAGGAGAAGAAGCTATTTGCTGGAATCCTTTGAATGGGAATGGAAATCAGGAGTCCAGTTCGAACAGTGTCAGTGTTCCTCTTAGACTTTATTTCTGGGCTTTGGGGGAAGACAAAAAAGATGAAAGATCAACTTTTTCTACCACTGGTAAGGCTGGGTCAACATTGTGCCACCAGGGGGCACTGTGCACGAGAAAGATTATTGGTTGGATTGGACTCCTGGGGTTGAGGGAGGAGGACTCAATTCACTGAACCACACCAGCTAGGGCTCTGCATCTCTTTGTATAATCTGTCCCCCCCCCCAATTTCTCTTTGCCTTTCATCTTTGAGTCTGTCTCTGTCAGTGTATTTCTCTGTGTGTGTTTCTGCCTCCCTGTGTCTCCCTGTGCTTATTTCTGTTTCTTTGCTTCTCTTTATTCAGGCATCTCACTCTCTTTCTCCCGATCTCTCCCCTTGTCACTATCTCCCTGTGTTTCTCTTTCTCACACTGTGTGCCTCTGCTGCCCTCCCTTCTCTATCTCTCATTGGATCTCCTCCCTGCTCCCCTCCCCTCATCTCTTGCAAAGCACAGAACTTGCTGGGGTCATGGTCTGGGGGTATGGATGGTATTGCAGAACTCAGACACCGCCCAGGTGTCTGCCTGGAACACAGAGCTGCAGGTAAGCCCCTCGGGGTGGGCAGGAAACCCTCAGAGGAGACAGGCACACCCACGTTCCTAAGCTCACCATCCCCCAGCTGACCCTAGCCAGACATGGTGCCGGGCACTGGGAGGCGATGCTGGTGACGCTGACGTGGTTCATGGTGACAGTGAGTTGCTGGAGTTTGCAATGTGATTAGCATGAGGTTGTCAGCCACAGCGGGTTTGTCGTACTCTGGGTGCTTTATGGTGAGGCTGGACTTGATTATCTGGCTGCCTGTAGGCCTCAAGACCGGGCAGGCCCAGCTCTGTGGTGAAGGAGTGGAGGGCCAGAGGGGACGGGTGAGTTCTGTGGCAACTACTGTTACTGTCATTCTCACCATCCATCATCACAACCAGCAGTTGTGTCACCCCCACCCTTTGCTTCCAAGTTCACTCTGCCTTGTCTAACCCTAATGGCCTTGCTTCTCTCTTCTTTTTTTAAAAAAATATTATTTTATTTAGTTTTAGAGAGAAGAGAAGGGAGGGAGAAAGAGAGGGAGAGAAACATCAATGTGTGGTTGTCTCTCGTGTGCCCCCTACTGGGGACCTGGCCTGCAACCCAGGCATGTGTCCTGATTGGGAATGGAACCGGCAACCCCTAGGTTGGCAGTCTGGCTCTGAATCCACTGGTCCACACCAACCAGGGCTACCTCTTTCTTCTAAGGACCCTCATGGATTCATTGGACCCACTGGATCATCCAGGATAATCACCCCATCTCAGGATCTTTAAGTAATCACATATGTAAAGTCTTCAAGCAAGATCACATAGGACCTCTTTGCTGGTGGGCATTATTTTACCCACCACAAAGTCGTATGACATATTTACTGATTTGCTCATCCATTTTTCCTGCCTCCTCCACTGGAACACAAGCTCCTCTGTGAGGACAAAACACCCATGTCAAGGTCAACACCATGTCCTATAACCGAATGCAGGTCTGGCTGCCCACTGCTACCAAAGCCGATATTGAGAGGCGGGTGCTGAAGTAAAGCAAAGCGGTTGGTATCAGGTGTCGGGCCACCTGGAAGATGGGGGACTCATGTCTCAAAGCCCGTCTCCAGCTCTCACTGGAGGCAGAGGCGTTTATAAGGAGGGAGAGAGGGGAACAGAACAAAGAGATTAAGGAGGGGGTTGCAAGGTTCTGTATGTGGAAATGAGCACGGTCCATTCCGATAAGGCAAGTGACCGTCTGTGTGCATCATCCTGGTTTAGTCATCCCGGCTTCACGTCCTCCTGACTTTACGTCACCCTGAGTCCACGGCTGAAGGTCAGCAAATCTCCCGGAGCTGGGATGCCGGAAGGTCCGGGTGCTCTGTGTCTTTTGAAGCTAGTTCTTAGGATTCTTTTTTCTTTTCTAAAAGAATTTATTTTTTAAAGAGGGATGGAAAAAGAGAGGGAGAGAAACATCAATGTGTAAGAGAAACATCAATCTGTTGCTTCTTATACACCCTCAGTGAGGGGACCTAGTCTGCAACCCAGGCATGTGCCCTGGCCAGGAAGTGAACCGGTGACCTTTTGGTTCGCAGGCCGGTGCTCAATCCACTGAGTCACACCAGCCAGGGCAAGATTTTCTTCTTTGTCAAGGCTGCAGGATTTCCCATGAAATGAGTATTCTTTCTCTATCCACCCATCGATGGGCACTTGGGTGGTGTCCCCATCTTGGCTGTTATGAGTAATGCTGCATGTAGTGAACATGGGTATAGAAAGAAATGTCTCTTGGAGATGCTGATTTCCATTCTTTTGGGTAAATACCCAGGAGTAGAGTCACTGGATCACAGGGTGGCTCTATTTTTAATTTTCTGAGGAAACTTCATAATGTTTCTCATAGCGGCTACACCATTTTATACTATGAGCAACAGTGAACAAGAGTCCCAATTTTTCCACATTCTCACCAATACGTGTGACAGTTTAGTCTTTTGGGTAATAGCCAGCCTCACAGGTGTGAGGGGACATCTTATTGTGGCTTTGATTTCCATGTCCTTGTTGATTAGTGATGTTGAGCATTTTTTTTCATATACCCGCTCATCATTTCTATGTCTTAATTGGAGAAGTGTCTATTCAAGTCTTTTGCCCATTTTTATATCAGGTTATTATTACTTTTTCTTATTGAGTTGCTTTTAGGGTCGTATCGAAAGAAATCATTGCCAAGACCAATGTTGCAAAACTTCTGCTCCGAGCTTTCTTCGAGGAGTTTTACAATTTCGGGTCTTCTGTTTGAGCCTTTAATCTATTTTTGAGTTGATTTTGTGTGTGTGTGTGTACAGTGTAAGATACAGGTCCAGTTTCATTCTTTTGCATGTGAGCATTCAGTTTTCTCAACTGTTGAAGAAACTGTCCTTGCCCCTTTGGGTCCTCTTGGTGTCCTTGCCAATGATCAATTGACTTTATATGCTTGGGCTTATTTCTGGGCTCTGTGCTCTAGGCATTAAAATATATCAGCCACCTGCCTAGGCTGGTGTGGCTCAGTGGATTGAGCACTGGCTTGCGAACCAAATCCACCCAGTTTGATTCCCATTCAGGCACGTGCCTGGGTTGTGGGCCAGGGGTCCAATGGGGGCGTGCAAGAGGCAACCACACTTGATGTTTCTCTCTCTCTCTCTCTTTCTCCCTC
Organism: Phyllostomus hastatus; assembly: GCF_019186645.2. Taxonomy (NCBI): domain Eukaryota; kingdom Metazoa; phylum Chordata; class Mammalia; order Chiroptera; family Phyllostomidae; genus Phyllostomus; species Phyllostomus hastatus. The sequence continues at coordinate 1,824,971 of NW_025334008.1, forward strand.
CCTTCCCCTCTCTCTAAAAATAAACAAATAAAAAAATGTATAGAGTGCTACATCTTGCCCTCACCCCTTCTTAAAAACATAGCAACTAAACTGTGTTGCTTGTGTCGTCTCGGAGGATTTTGTTGTACAGAGACAGTAGATGTAAAGACACGTTTTTTTTTTTCTCCTGCCTTTAGCTGCTGGGCTGGGCTCCTGCCATAGCAGTGTGTCTCCTGGCATTCAGAACACTTGGTGAATCCTTTAAAATTCTTTTTCCTGTTATAAGCACCAGAGACCTGTAATGCCTGATTAGTTTCCAGGTTTGTGAAACACTGTTTAGATAATTATACACGTTATAAAACAATGGCTGGTGTGAACATGACAGATGACTCATAATGATGTTTACTGCTGAAGTCTTTCGGTCTGAGAGAAGTCAGTGGGAGGCATCACCCGCACCCCCCCGCCCCAAGGGGCTTTGTTACTCCTTTGGGCCAGAATAAGGATCCTGAAAATAGAGCCAATAAGATCGAATGAAAAATGCACATAGGAAGATCAAAGATGCTGATAACTATTTTTTGAAGTACTTTTGATGTATCAGGCATGCTTTTATTATAACATTTTATTTTGAAATACTCCAAGACTCACAAGAAGTTGCAAAATGGTACCGGGTGCTCACATAGCCCTCAGCGGTGACACCTTTCACAACTATGGTGCATTGCCAAAACTAGAAAACTGACCCAGTGACAATGCTACTAATTCAGATTAATGATCTTGTTTGAATTTCATCATTCCTCCTTCTCTCTCCCTCCCTCTCTCTTTCTCTCTCTCTCTCTCCACCTCAACCATTACAACAAAAAATTCTCTTGTGCTGTTCTGTGAGAATCCCAGCAACCACACCCTTCCCCCAACCCTATGCCCTGACTTTGAGAATGTTATAGAAATGGGATCAGACCGTCTGTAACTCTTTGATATGAGGGGTTTTTCCCACTCGGCATAATATCCTTGAGATGGAGCTGTCACATGCATCCATTGTTTATTCCTCCTGTAAACATTAAAAAGATACTTTGTATATGTATTCACTATCATTCACAAAAGCCTGCAAGTTACAGGTTGTGTTAATCTATTTATAGGTGGGAAAATGGAGGGCAGAGGAGTGAAGTAACTTGTCCAAAGGCACACAGCAGGTAAATGGTAGAGCTGGGATTTGAACCCAGGCAGCCTGACTCCAGGGTGAGACAGAGAGAGATGCACACACACAGAGATAGAGAGAAACCACACTTGGTACTAATGAAACTTGACGGCTTATTTTCTTGTTATATAACTAAAGACCTCCTGATTCCACTGATGGGTATATATTCAATAGAATTGAAAGCTGGGTCTTGAAGAGATTATTTGCACACCCAGGTTCACAGCAGCATTATTCTCAACAGCCAAAAGGTGGACACAACACAAGTGTCCAAAACGTGGCATATCGATGTAATGGATTGTTATTCAGCCTTAAGAAAGAAGAAGGTTCTGTCACCTGCTACAATATGGATAAACCTTGAGGACATTATGCAAAGTGAAAGAAGGTAGTCACAAAAAGACAAATGCTATATGATTCCACCTTACATTTGCTATTTTAAAACAGTCAGCCCTGGCTGGTGTGGCTCAGTGGATTGAGTGCCAGCCTGTGAGCCAAGGGTCACTGGTTCAATTCCCAGTCAGGGCACATGCCTGGGTTGCAGGCCAGGTCCCCAGTAGGGGGTGCACGAGAGGCAACCACACATTGATGTTTCTCTTCCTCTCTTTCTCCCTCCCTTCCCCTCTCTCTAAACATAAATAAACAAAATCCTTAAAAAATAAAGATAAAAATAGTCAAATCCACAGGGATGGGAAGTAGAATGGTGGGTGCGGGGGGGCTTGGGGAACAAGAATGGGGATTTAATGTTGAATGAGTACAGAGTTTTAATCCTGCAAGATGAAATAGTTCTGGAGGTCAGTTGTGCAACAATGTAACTGTACTTAACACCACTGAACAGCACACACAAAAACTGGGTAAAATGCTACATTTTATGGTACATGCTTAGTGAGCACAATTAAAAATTCAGTGTGAAAAAGGACACCCTGATGTGCGAATTGATTGCAAAATCTGTGAAACATCGTGGAGTCAGTTGCAAAAGCCATCAGACAATGACTAACTGTGAAAGCCAGTGATAACTCTCGTAATCGTTATCGCTGGAGGTGCATGACACAGCCCGCCCCGAAGCTTTCTCTGGCTTCTTTCTTAAGGTGCATTGTTTTAAAAAAAAGCTATTAAAAATCAGCACAAATGTCTGATTGTGACATTGAGCAATTTCTGTCTTGTCTACTCCCTTGGACCTGTGTTTGGGTGGAATGATTTCTTGATGCTTTTTCTGTAACCCAAGTCCAAATTACAAAGCTTGGTTGGATATTATATTTCTCTCTCTTTGAAACAACCCCATAAGACTGTGCTTAATAGTCTATGGCAAGAATAATTTCTTGCCATTTTACAGACAACAATGTTAACATTAGGACCAAGTGTTTTGGCCTTTTAAAACAATTAATTAATTTATTTATAGAGAGGGTAAGTGAGGCAGGAAGAGAAGGAGAGAAACATCAGTGTGTGGTTGCCTCTTGCATGCTTCCTACTGGGGACCTGGCCCACAACCCAGGCATGTGCCCTGACTGGGAATCAAACCAGCGACCCTTTGGTTTGCAGGCTGGCACTAAATCCACTTAACTGCATCAGCCAGGGTCACTTTGGCTTTTAAAGGCTGTGTGTCTATAGCTGTCTGCTCCTTTATGTCTTTCCAGTGTGCACACAAAAAGTGTCAACACTGGTTTATTTTTTAATTTTTAAAAAATGTATTGAGGATTGAGTGTGGGCTGGGAACCAAAGTGTCCCAGGTTCGATTCCCAGCTAGGGTACATTACTGGGTTGCAGGCCATAACCCCCAGCAACCGCACATTGATGTCTCTCTCTCTCTCTCTCTCTTCCCCGCCACCACTCCCTTCCCTCCCTAAAAATAAATAAATAAAAATCTTAAAAAAAAATGTATTGATTTGAGAGAGAGGAAGGGAGTGAGGAGAGAGAGAGATTTGTTGTTCCATCTATTAATGCATTCATTGGTTGAGTCTTGCATATGCCCTGACCAGGGATTAAACCTACAACCTTGATGTATTGGGATGACACTAACCATCTGAGTTACCTGGCCAGGGCCAACACTGGTTTATTTCTAATGAGAAAAAAAGACAGATATTTGAAAATGAAGCCCGGTTCTCGTCTTCACCTCACCTGGTGGGGTCCAGACACAGCCTCCAAATTCCCTCTACGTTTTCACGCCCCCTCCCACCCTGGCTAGTTCAGGTTCACAGGACTTAAGACTCAGTTTGAGCTGCCCCTGGTCGTTTTGTGTACCCCTCACTTCTCATCACAACCATTTCTAGAGGTTTCACTCTGAGTCTTTAGGTCTATAACTTACACTTTCTGGCTTGCTCTCTCTTTAAAAAAATTTAAAAACTTTTTTTTCACCTACAGTTTACATTCAATGTTAGTGTCAGGTGTACAGCATAGTGGTTAGACAATCATATGCTTTGCAAAGTGTTCCCCTTGATATTTCCAGTGCCCATCAGCTGACGATGGCATGCATTTTTGTCCGATGCTGCTGGCTGCAAACGTGTCTCTCAGCCGCCCGACGCTGCTGCTCCTCTCTTCCTTCCTGAGTTAGGAGACTTACATGATTCTCAGGGTCCCAGGTCCCTTCCATACTTCCCCTAACTGCCCCCGCACCCCTCACCCCATCAGGGTTATACACATTCCCCAGCCGGGTCTGTGACTGTGTGTGTGAGAGTGTGTGAGGATGTGTGTGAGTATGAGACTTGCAGGAGTGTGAGACTGTCTGTGAGTCTGTGTGAGCATACTGTTAGAGCACACACGTCAGTGCTGTGTGTGTGAGTGTGCATCTGTGTGTCAGAGGGTGTAAACATGGGCTATGAAAAACCCACCTTCAGCCACAAGATCAGAGACCAAATTCTAGCCTGGACAGTGACCTCCCTTCTAGCAGGCAGCCGCCCCTCCCCCCCCAAATGTATTATTAGTGGGTTTAAAATTCTTGACAGCATTCCTGAGAGCGACAAGCCCCAGCATGAGTTGAAGAAAAGACTCAGGCACAACGGACGGGCCCTATAGGCTCTGCCCGACACCCTCTTCCCCTGCTGGGGGTGGGGACTCAGTCCAGGCTCACCTCCACCAACCACCTTGTCCCTCCGCCCCCCAGTCCTCGCTTCGTGGGAATCCCCACTGCTGCCCGGTTTAACGCTCCCACAAGAGTTCACAGAGGCATTTTGATGAGGAAGGTGAGGAGTGCAAGGGGCTTAAGCTTCTCACTCTTGAGGGCAACGACCCAGTATTTTCATCCTCCCCTCCGCACTCCACTGCGAGCCCTACTCAGCCTAACCTGTGCTGCTGTGATCTGCAGAACCCGAGGCCCTTCTAGGCCTGAAACCAGTCCCCGCCCCTCCCCGCTGAGTGGAGAGGAAATGCGGGGTGGAGCAGGGGAAAGCCAACAGGGAGCAGAGAGGCCTTTGCAGTGGTCCAGCAGGGGGCGCCGGCCCCACGTGCGGGAATTCTCTTCTGGCTACCACCTCCCAGGCTGTCTGTCTCCCGCGCTGCTTCTGGTCTGTGGTCTCAGTTACCTGCCCAGAGAGGCCCCTCCTGACCAGCCACTGGAAAACAAAACCGCTCCCAGGCACTATCTTCATAACATTTGGTGACCCCCTCCCCCAAAATATTAAACATGTACTTACATGTGTGGCCTTCCTCCTTCTCTAGAAAGGAAAACGGCTACGTGAAAACAGACTTTCTATGACTTGTTCGATGCTGTGGTCTGGGAACAGAGGTCACTGCCTGGCTCATAGTAGGTGCTCAATAAGTATTTGTTGAATGAATGAATGAATGAATGAATGAATGTCTAGGGGTGAAAGGAAAGCAGCTTGGGGTAAGCTGGTGGCAATGAAGTTGGGGAACTCAGCCACTGAAAATCCACCAGAGACATGTCTGATGTCCTTCCCAACACTTTTATCACGAACATTTTCAAGCCTCTGGTACAGTTAAGAGAAATATAGAGCACCCCTGGCTGATGTGGCTCAATGGATTGAGCATCAGCCTGCAAACCAAAAGGTTGCTGGTCAGATTCCCAGTCAGAGCACATGCTGGATTGTGAGCCGGGTTTCCAGCAGGGGGCGCACAAGAGGCAACCACACATTGATGTTTCTCTCCCTCTCCTCCTTCCTTTCCCCTCTCTCTGAAAATAAATAAATAAAATCTAAAAAAAAAAACCCCAACAACAACAACAAGAAAAGAAATATAGAGCAAACACCCATATACCCAGTACACTTGCTTAATCCCATGTCTGTTGACCTTGTATCTTATTTTTAAAAATTATTCTCTTAATCTTCACCAGGGGATCTGTTTTTCATGATCGTAGAGAGAGAAAAGGAGGAGGAGGAGGAGGAGGAGGAGAGAGACAGGGAGACAGGGAGAGAGAAACATCAACGTGGGAGAAAAACACTGATCAGTTGCCTCCCATCCACGCCCCGACCTGGGATTGAACCCACAACTTTTTGTTGTATGGGGCCGCAGTCCAACCAACTGAGCCAGCTGGCCAGGGCCATCCACCTTAATTTTGACACATTTCCTTTTAAGTCACAGACATCAGTACACTTTGTCCTAAACTCTCAAACACCTATGTCACTTATTACGATTCAGACCTTTTGTTTCTTTTTTTAAAGGTGAAATTCACATGCAGTGAAATGCACAAAACTTAAGCCTCCTTTTCAGCAGGCTTTGACAACTGTACACCCCTCCGGGCCCCGAACCCCATCAGTGTGGAGGACATTTGCCATTAACCCAGGAAGCTCCCTCCTGCCAAGTCCCAATCGATCCCCACCCCGACCTGAGGCAAGCGGCATTCCACTTTCTTCCCACTGTAGATTACTTTTGTTTGCCCTGGAATGTCCCATTAAGTGGAGACAAAAGGCTTCTTCCTCTCTTCTGAAGTTCGCTTAGGGAGTATTGATTTGTTCCTTTCAACTGCTGAGGAATATCCATTATTTGCACACAGCCCAGCTTGTTTATCCTTTCTCCTGTGGATTGACACCTGGGGCTACTACAGATAAAGCTGCTACCGAGGACGGTTTGTGTAAAAGTCTGGGTGGAAACCTGTGCTGGCGAGTTTCTCCCGGAGAAATGCCTCCAACTGGGATTGTTGGGCATAGAATAGATTCTGTTCAGTGTTACAAGAAAATGTCAAACCTTTTCCCAAAGTGGTTATACTGTAGTAGGCTCCCAGCATCCCTGTAAGGGGATTCTGATTGTTCTCCATCTCTGCTTCCTTTTGGAGTTTGGGGATTCAGCCATTGATTGTGGGGTTTTAAGTTGCATTTCTCTCATGCCTAATGATAATGAGCAACTTTTTGTGTGCTTATTGGACATTTGTATATCTTCCACTGTAAAGCAGACCTAGATATAACTTCTTCTTCTAGAGTAAAGGGGTCCTGAGATATTCTGGTTGCCTTCATCTAACTTTCACAGGAGAGTGACCTTCTCATGTGTATCAGCTTCCTAGGGCGGCTGTAACAAAGAACTGCACACTGGGTGGCTGAAAACTGCAGGCATTTATCTTGTCACAGCCCTGCAGGCCAGATGTCCACAGTCAAGCTGTGGTCAGGGCTGTGGTCCCTCTGAGACTCTTTCTTTTCCTCTTTTCATGGTGGTCCTCAATTGTTGACCACCGGGGAGAGAGAGGAGAGGAAAGGAGAGGAGAGGAGAGGAGAGGAGAGGAGAGGAGAAAAGAACATTGATCAGATGCCTCCTGTATATGCCCTGACCAGGAATCAAACCTGAATCCCAGGTATGTGCCCTGACGGGGAATCGAAAGTGTGCAACCAGCCTTTTGGTGTATGGGATGATGCTCCAACCAACTGAGCCACATGGCCAGGGTGGTCTTCCCTGTTCTTATAAAGATACCCATCTTATTGGATTCAGGGTCCACCCTACTGCAGTGCAACCTCCTCGTAATGAATTGCGTGTGCAATGGCTCCATTTCCAAATAAGGTCACATTCTGAGTTGCTGGGGATTAGGACCTCATCATACCTCTTTTTGGGGATGCAATTTAACCCGCTCCCTGAATTACCCTCGGGCTCCATCTGGAAAACAGTGATGCCTCCTGCAAGTGTTAGAACATTTCTCAGCACCAGCTCTGGGGCAGGTACTGTGCATGAGGTGGAATTGTCATCTTGGCGTTACAGGTAAGGCGTCTGACCCTTTCATGGGTAGAGAGGTCAAGTAGCTTGTGCACAGCTGGCCTGGGAACAAGGCTTCGAAACTCCAAACCTCACGCCACACCCACGGCTTTCCCAGGGCGGTTCTTCCATGGGGCCAGAGAGCAAATGGCGGATCCCAGCACCTGGCGCTTAAAATTCCCTTCTTTGGGGTTCACGTCAAAGTTGAAACTGCGCACGAACTACCAGGTTATTTTGCTAAAATGCAACTCTTCACTCAGTCGGTCTCAGGAGGAGCTAAGAACGTTCGTTCCTAACAAGTTCCCTGGGGACATACGAGAGATGGGGCCCAATGGCTCTTTCCTAATACTCCTGATGATCACAGAAGCAACTCCCAGGCTCCGCGCCCTGGCCCTTCCCTGCTTTAATGCTCACGGCCGTCCCGTGAGGTGGCTCCATGCCACAGAGCAGGAAACAGATGCCGATCTGAATCCGGCAGGTCTGCTGCATGGGACACTTCTGTAGTACAGAAGGGACACTGTCCGTGGGGGCCCGGGGCCAGGGCCTGGGGCAGGGGTGAGGGGGTGGGGAGAGAGGTGGGGGGATCTGGAAGTGGGGGGAGGGGGAGAGGGTCAGCAAAGAACACTCCTCCACCTTGCACTGCCCCACGTCCAATTCTCACCACAGAATTCTCTCTCTCCATACACTTGTACATATATCTGTATCTCTATCTAACCATCTAATTTTAGTTCCTCTTCCATCTTTCTAAGTTTTTCTTCAGAGCCTCTCTCTATGATTCTGTTTCAGTCTCTTTTTCAAAGTCCCTCAAAGTGCAGGCGCTCTCGCGCTCTCTCTCTTTCTCTCTGTCTTCAAATCTGAGTCCTCCTTTCAGCTGTTTCTACTCTCTCTTTCTTTAACACCCTCAGGCTCTCCCCATCCCTCCCTGTCTGCCCCCCTCTCCCTCTAGGTGGTCCTAGGTCCCCAAGTGTGATTTTTGTTGGCTCCAGGGTGTTGTGGTTTCAGAAATGGAGCCAGGCGCGCCCAACCTCGCTGCCCCTCAGCCTGCTGACTTGGGAGCCTCCTCCCTGAGGTATCTGTCAGAACCTGGAGAGGCGAACGCAGTGAGGTGTCTGCCACTCAATAAATGGGAGCTGTCGTCATTATTACTATGATTACTAATAAAAGGTAAACCCACAGCCAGCCTCTCTGCAGCCGGTAATTCGATACTTATCTGGTGTGTGGAATGCATGTGGAAAATATTCCCACTAACACAACTGAGGCCACTCCCTGACCTCGGTTTCTGGCCAGAATCAACCACCCCAACAGTGAGGACACGGGGTGGAGGACACACCAGTGTTCTGAGCCACACCCCTAGGCGCTTCTTGCGCTTTGTTGTGGTGTCCCGGAGATCTGAGCCAATTCTGTGCACTGCAGGGGAGTATGGAATCCAGGGAGAAGCAGCCACAGTTGGGTTAGATGAAGTGCTAATTTGCTAAGTCAGGGATATAAAATAGTATCTGAAGGTGGCAACACCGAGTGCGCAGGCACACCCGTGCCCGCGTCTCTTGGCTTCCCTAACCCCACAGGAGGCTCACCCGCAGGGGACACAGTCCTTGCAAGGTGTGGCCTGAAGGTTTTACAAGCTTCTCTTTACTCCTTTTAGACCTTAGGGGCAGAGGCTGAAGGGCATATGCATCTTTATCATCACTGGTTTGTACAGAATCCTTTCTTACTTGACGCTCCCTCCCTCCGTTTCACAAAATAGGTAGTGCGGTTCTTATGGGCCTGTAGTTTTCATGTATGTGGTTGGCATTAGATTATGTATCTCTTACATTATGTCACTTTTCAAACAGCGCTGTGCTTTTAAGGCCTGTCCACGTTCCTGTGTGCCTACATCTGCTCTGGTGTATCCCAGGCCACTGTGTCGCACACACATTTACCGGACAGTCCCTTCCCGCCCCCTCCCCCCCACCCATGGAGACGTGCAGGTTGCCAGCTCCCAGCCACCGCAGAGAACACTGCAAGGCACATCCTTGCATGGGTTTCCTTGTGGGTGTGTAAGTATTCCTTTGGGACTTGTAGCCAGGAGAGCAATTGTTGAATCAGAGACCGAGTCATCATGTAATTCCCTGAAATCCTGCCAGATCCTTCCTTAGAACTGCGGGCACCATCTGAGCATTCTAACATCTGTGCATCTCTGACCTCTGGTGACCTTCTCCCACCATTGCCTTTTCTCCAGGCTCATGGGTGTAAAGTGGTATCTCCTTGTTTCTATTTACATTCCCTTCGTAACTAATGAGTGTGAATATCTTACGTGCACACTAGGCTTCACAGTTCTGTTCCTGCAAATTGCTGGTTCCCATCCTCTACCCACCTTTCTTCTGATTAATTCACAGATGCTTCTTGAAACATAATTTAATTTTTTAATTCCCACCCAAAGAGATGTTGTTACTAATTTTTAGAGAGAGACAGAGAGAGACATTGATATGAGAGAGAAACATAGATCGCTGACCTCCTTCACATGCTCTGATGGGGGATTGAACCTGTAACACTCTGGTGTAGGTTCTGGTTGGTTGAATGATGTTCCAGCCAACTGAGCCACCTGGCCAGGGCAATGCTTCTTGCATCCTATAGGTTCTAGTCCCTTGTCCATTTCTCACGTTCCAAATAGCTTCTCCCATTCTGACAAATGCCTGTTAATGGTTCCTTCTACCCTCTAACTCTGGCTCTTAATTTTGACAATCAATCTAAACAATGTTTTGTCCTAGGATTGGGGCTTTTGAAGTTTTAAGAGTCATTCCTTGTCACACAGATCCAAAGATATCCTCCTCAATTTTCTGTGATTAACTTTCACATATTGGTCTTTAAGACACATGGAGTTTATCTTCATGGGTGGTGTTACAGAGGAATCTAGGTTTATTCCTTCATTTCACATGTTCATTTTGTTTTTTATTTTATTTGTCTTTTCCCCATTTTTTAACTTATTTTTCAGCTACAGTTGACATTCAATGTTATTTTATATTGGTTTCAGGTGAACAGCATAGTGGTCAGACATTTAAATAACATACAAAGTGCTCCCCTCAGTTAGTCTAGTACTCACCTGGCACTGTGCATAGTTATCACAGTATTGTCGACTATATTCCCTAGGTTTATTTTTTTCTGCACAGTGAGATGGTTTTCCCTGCACCACTTACTAAGCAGACTGCCTTTCTCCTCTTCATTTGGGTTGCTACGTTATCAGACTTCATAAATAGTAGATAATATTATGTTGAGTTCTCATGGGCCTCTCTCTGAGCTCCTTCTTCAGCCAGTGGTTTGCTCTTGCAGTAACACCACACTATTTTTTTCAAATACGTGAATCATGTTTTGTAGTATGTCTTAATATCTCGTGGGGCAAGAAGCTTATTTCTTGCAGCATCACGGCCCTATTCTCTCGCCACTTACATCACTAGGCAGGAAACACATCCATCCTCTCCGCCCTTGGTGGAAACTGCATCCAGGTTCCCGTCCCCTCCTGCTTCTCTGGAGGTGGCCTCCAGTACTGGAAATGACACAGACGTGGAGACACAGTCGAACCTACCCAGGAAAACTGGCTCAATCCCTTAGCTCCGCTTTGAGTTCCTCGAAATGTCATTTCCCCCATCTCATCTGTCTAAGCGTGCTGAAAGCCAGAGACAGTGGCCCAGGTCCTTGAGGATTTGTCTCTGTTTCAAGCCCAGATACCGGGAGTCTGTGCTGGGAGCAGGTATGTAAGCAAGTCAGAAAAAAAATTAAAAATGCAGGCTTCTTCTTACTGCCTGTGGCCCCATCTTTATCCTGTGCCCTATATGCTCAGGAAAAACCACCTCTGGGAACCCACATCCCAGGTGAGAAGAAGGGGGAGGTGCAAACATAGGCCCTCTCTTTTCTCAGCAAAAGGAAAACTTCCCAGGGAAACCCAGCCACTGGGTTTCAGCTTATATCTCACTGCTTCGAATCAGGTCACATGGCCACCCCCAGGCAGGGTGACTACCTTTAACTGGGTCATGTGCCACCCTGAGTAATAGTTGGCCTCAGAGGACAATGCACTGGCGAGAATCATCACCTTATCTCCATTTCGCCCAACTTGCCCCGTGTGGAGTCAGACTAGTTCATCCACCTCAGCCTCCCGGCTCACACACCTTCCCTGGGATGTCTCTTTCACCCCTGAGCCTCCACCTGACCCTGGGTGGGTATGGGTTCTGTCGTCAGGAGGCAGAAATGTGGAGATGAAATGAGCAGAGAATCAAGCTCACTGCTTCTCCCATACTTTTTGTCATAATTTACACGAATGTGATATCAGCATGTTACCTTTAAACTGGGCAAAGAAAGTAGACACTCTCCAAATGCCCGTTCACAGTAAACATCGGTAAATAAATCACAGCACGTTTACCCAATAGGCTACCCTACAATGATGGGACGTTTACCACTATAGACAAAAATCTAGAGGAACCACCCAAATAAAAGAACAAAACAAATATTGTGTGATTGTATTTAGATAGATTTATTATATTTCTGTTAATCTACCTAGACAAACCCATAGATATTTCTTCATGCAAAGCATAACTCAACTGGTGTTTGCTCAGGGAATCTTCAAGGCCGGTCTGTGTGTGTGTTTGACTTTAATGGCTTCCTGGGATCCGCCCCAGCTGTCCCCCTCTCAGAGCCTTTGCCCTTGGCCTTCCGTCTGTCTGAAACAGAAGGCCCCCAGACATTCACGAGGGTAGTCACTGCCACCCTGCAGGTCTCGGCTCGAGTGCTACCCACTAGTGTCCCAGAGCTGCTGTAATAAACTGTCACATCTTTAGAGGCTTAAAACAACACAAATTTATTCTTTCATAGTTCTTGTGGTCAGAAGTCCAAAATGAGTCTCTGTGGGCCATAGTCAAGACTTTGGAGGGCCGGGTGGCGGCTCCTGGAGGCTCCAGGGGAGAGAATCCCTTCCTCAGCTATTCCAGGCCCTGCAGGCCAGCTACATCTCTGGGCTCAGGCCCCTTCCTTCCTCACCAAAACCAGCAGGTTAGCACTATCTAATCTCTCTTTCTGACCACCCCTCCCCCACCTCCACACACTCCCTTTTGGGATTATAATGGCCCCATCCTGATAAGCCTCCTATCTCAAGATCCTTAACTTAATCACAGCTGCAAAGTCCCTTTACCAGATAGGGTCCTGTTTTAGGGGTTCAGGATGGGGGCCTCTACTTTGGGGGGTGGCTGTTACACGGCCCTCCACTCCCTGCACCGCCATCCCGAGTAAACATGCCCCTTTCCCCAACATCTCTTCTCTTTTCTTTGTGCCGCATTCTCATTATATTCCTATCCTTTCTATATTCACAATTGCACCTAATGAATTTGTCTATCTCCTTATTGTCTGTCTTCTCTGCCTGCTAAGGGAGTTCTGAGAGGCAGGGGTTTTTTTTTTTTTTTTCCTGTTTGGCCTGTGGAAGGGTCCCCGGCCTCTGACACATTTCTGGCACACAACAGCCAGACACTCGATCAGTATTTGTGAAGAAAAGCAGCTGGAATGGAAATCTGTTTCTTGTCATGGAAAGAAGCTCGCAGAGCAAGCGCAGCAGTAGGGAGGGGTGAAGGGACTTGCCCGGGGCTGCCCAGCCACCCCGGGAGTGAGCAGGGAGGAGACCACACACAGAGGCCATGTCTCCTTGCACGCTTTATTTCTGGCCATTCTGGGAAATGTTCCCAGGATCTGACTGGAGAGATAGGAGCAGTCCACTGTTGGGAAAAGGGAGACCCTGGAAACTCGAGGGACTGGAGCTTACCATCCCCAACATCCTCGGGAAGGAATGGGGGTTTCTGGAAGGAGTGTCAGGTCCCTGCAGGGGTGAGGACTTGCAGGGGGTGGGAGGCCCCAGAATGCCAGGTGCTGGGATGACTCATGAGTTGGCTCTGATGGTGTCCTGGATCCACTTGGTGAAATGGCAGAGGTTGGTGTAGACCCCAGGTTTGTTGGGCTGACCACAGGGGAAGTCTCCCCAGGACACGATGCCCTGTAGGGTTGTGTTGCAGACCACGGGACCCCCGGAATCACCCTGTGGGGGAGAAAGGGAGGCATAGAGAGGAGGTGTGGGGAGGTGGAGACGGGGGACCCACAGATGAAGGAGGAACAGGCAGCAAGAGATAGAAACACAGATGGAAATGTAGATAGATGAAGAGACACAGATAAAGACACACAGAGAGAGAGAGAGAGAGAGAGAGAGAGAGAGAGAGAGAGAGAGAGGAAGAGAGAGAGGATATTAACATTTCACCCAGCATCCAATTACATTCCTGTCTACCCTACCCCTGTCTGTCTCCCTCATTGCACCTTGTTATTGCTCTCACTCTCTGCTCCAGCCTTGGGGTGCCGTATTCCTCCTATTATATACTCGTTCCTTTCCCCTTCTTACTCCTTACCCATCCTTGACACCAGTCCTTCTTGTAGCTAGACCTTACTTTCTCCAAGAAGCCATTCTCAGTTCCTGGAAGAGAGTTTCTCAACCTGGGCACCTTTGACGTCAGGGCTGGCTAGTTCTCTGCTGTGAGAGGCCGTCCTGTGTTGTTGTGAGATGGTTGACAGTGTCCTTGGCCTCTACGCACTACATACCAGTAACTGCCCTCCCTTCCCCCCGCCCCATCCCCTGCACCTCTGTGCTAACCAAAAATACCTCCCAGCATTGTCCTGTGTCCCCTGGGGGTGCAGGATTACCCTCAGTTAGAAACCGTGGATAAAAACGGGGCTCCATGGCAAGCCTGAAAAGCCCAGTAACTGAAAGTAACCCCACAGGATGTTCCGATCATTAAAAATAATCCTGATTTTGAGTGGGTTATTGCAAGAAGTTATGTTTTATGCGACAGATTAACCTTCACCTTGAGCAAGCTCTGTCCATTGGTTTTGTGCATCTGGGGTAAAAATATACTTCATATGCCAGAATAGTCTCCTCTCCAGATCTGCAGAGTAATGCCCTGGTACCATGATGAGAGGACCCCAACGTTCCTCATTGTTAGCTTTTACCCACATAGCTCGGTAAGTATGTACATGAGATAGTAACTATCCTGCATCCACCGTGTGAAAGAAACATGTATCTCCTCATGTTACTTTATATTCCATCCTAGAGATCACCCTCCTCCTTAATCTACCATCAATGGATATCATGTAATCTTCTTTATAGCTTCTCCACTTAGTCTGACAACAAAAGAAACTACAGCACTGATATTCCCTGGAGCATTTTCCCAATCTTTAGAGACTGAGATTCTGGGTCTGGCGGCTCCAATAAACTCTTTAAACCTTAATTGAGGTTTGGAACCTCTTTTGAAGACAGAACTGCCCCCTTGGACTAATTGGGGTTTCTGATCTTTAATTCTCCACAGCTAGTAATTATTCTCCTATACTCACCACTCTTTACTGTCATTTCTTATTTATGTTTATACAAAATATGAATGATGACACAGAACCTGGCATCAGCTATAAGGATGCCTTAGACCTGGCTTTTTTTTTTTCCTACCTGCAGACACTGGTTCAAGACAGAAGAGCTTTGCTCCTTGTAACTCTAAATTTCAAGTTTACTCTTTGTCATGACTTTTGGTTTAAGAACCCTGAAGAGTTTCTTTGGGGAGGGAGTCAATTCAGTGCATTGAGCCTTGACTCCTTGTCTGTCAGATAAGGCCAATAATAACAACACTTGAGTGACTTCATTGGCTGATGCATGTGAACTACTGAAAATCGTCTCCATTCATTAGCTGCTGTCCTTACTATACTATTCATATTAATATTGTTGTTATTTCTTGCTTTTAGTGGCCAAGCCCAGACGATGTGCTGGTATGAAAAAGCAACCTGTAGTCTGCACACAAAACCAAACCAAATCCCCAAAACAAAACAACCCAACACAAGCACTAAGCTTGCCTTAGAGAAAAGCTAAATGGCTTAAAATGCTGCCATTCAAATTAGACCTGTTTTCTTCTGATAAACCCTGTTCCCACTCCTCTGTCCAGATCTGTGTGCTTCTACTGTGGAATTGGGAGACCTGGGGAACTGTTGAGAGAGTCATGTTTGTAAAATTTGGGGGGAGCCGGTTAAGAGCTTGATAATTTATACCCCAGTAGAACCCCTGAGGGCCTGAATATAGGGGAAGGCTCCTGAGTGCCGTCTCAGTTTAACTTTGATTGCTGTCATCCTCAATGTGTATGTGACTTCCATGGGAACACAGGCAAGCTCTGTGTTGGAGATGAGGAAGTATGGCTGAACATTGGCTTCCATCCATTTCTCCAGCCTCAACTCCTACCAGCCCCATCTGCCCCCCAACACCGTCCCCAGACACAGTGGCTTCCTTCTGTTCTTCGAATCAGCCAAAGTTCTCCCAGCCTCAGGGCCTTTGCCCATGCTTTGCTTTCCCTTTAACCTTTGCAAGGCTGGCTCTGTTGTGTCAGTCCCTGCTCTACTGCCACCTCTCCAGGAGGCTCTCCCAACCATCATGTTGAATATTGCTTCTATCACTTGCTATCATAAAACTATGTTTTATTTTCTGCATAGCCCTTACCACTCTCTGAAATTATTCTCTTTAGGCAGTTTCTTGGCCATGTTTTATTTTTTCTACCTTTTTGCTGCTCCAGTCCTTTCACCAACTTTTTTTTATTGATATTCTATGTTAACAGTTCCCTCTCTTTAAAAAATACCTGGCACAGGTTTCTGTTTTCCTCCCTCAAGACGTCTTACCAGCATTTGCTGAAAAACTTTCATGCTACAAGACACATAACTGCTGTCTGCTTGAAATTTGCCAAAATAAGTAGGCAAAACTGATATGTCTATTATGTGAAGGGTGCCCCTTGCGATATGATCTCTGTGCAGTGCCCAACCTGCCCAACCACCCAAAGCAGGCTTTCACTCTCTCTTTCTCTGTCTGAGTTCTCTTATGCAGTAGCCACCAGCGGCATGAGGCTGGGGGCAAGTGGAGGTGGTTAGCCCAAGTTGAGATAGGCTATCAGTGTAAAAATGACACTGGCACCCCGGCTGGCGTAGCTCAGTGGATTGAGTGCGGGCTATGAACTGAAGTGTCGCAGGTTCGATTCCCAGTCAGGGCACATGCCTGGGTTGCAGGCCAGGGGCCCCAGCAACCACACATTGATGTTTCTCTCTCTCTCTCCCTCCCTTCCCTCTCTAAAAATAAATAAATAAATAAAATCTTTAAAAAAATGACCCTGGCTTTCAAAGACTTACTATTGAAAAAAAAAAGAATGTAAAATATCTCATTCATAATTATTTCATATTAATTACATTTTGAAATGATGGTACTTGACATACATGGGGGTAAATACAACATATTATGAATATTGTTAATTTTATAACAATATTGAGGAGCATTTCATAACTGTTTATTTTTACTTAAAAAAAAATGCTGCTATTGCACCATGGCTGGATGGCTCAGTTGGTTAAAGCATCATTCCATACATGGGAAGGTTGCAGGTTCGATCCCTGGTCATGGCACATACCTATCCCAGCCAGGGCGTGGATGAGAGGCAACCGATGGATGTTCCTCACATCAATGTCTCTCTCTCTCTCTCTCTCTCAGATCAATGAACCATATCCTTGGGCAGGGATTAAAAAAATGTTGCTACTGAAAAATTTAAAATTACATGTACGCCTCACATCGGATTTCTTCCGGACAATGCTGTTGCACACTATGAGCTCTGTGAGAACAGGGGTCCCAGCTGATCTGGTCATCGCTGGATCCTCGGCAACCTAGCCAGGTTCCTGGCTCCGTGGTTGGCACACAGTGTGTGTCTGATGCACGAACAGAGACTTCTCAGTCCTCACCTGGCAGGAGTCTCTGCCTGCTTCATCGCCGGCACAGAACATGGTGTCATTTATCTGTCCCGGGTAGGACTCCTTGCATCTTTCTCGGCTTAGCACGGTGATGTTCAAGCACTGGAGGACCTTGGGGAAGTTCACTGTCAAACAGAGACATGCAGAGTAGGATTGCAGTGAGTGTCGGAGAAAGGCCGGGAGGGGCAGAGTGCTCAGGCAGAGGCAGAGAGAAGACCTACGTGGGCGAGCCTCAGGAGGGACTTGGACACTCACCCTGGGGACTGCTGGTTGTTCCCCAGCCAGACACCAAGCAGCTGGTCCCAGCAGGTGGACAGTGGGAGGAGATGTTGATGGGCTTGACATACTGAGTCTCTTGGACCCTTCTGTTCAGTTTGAGGAGCATGAGGTCATTGGAGTGGGCGGGGTGGGAGTAGCCGGGGTGGGGGATGGTTTTGGCCACTCCAAGCATCTGCTGCCCGTGCTCATACATGGGTGACGTGGCATGGTGGCCAAGACGGATCCTGACAGCTCTGAGGAGGACGGGGCAGGTTACCACCAACCCTGAATTCCATACCGGATCTAATACCAACCACAGCCACAAACCAGTCCCAACCCCAGTCCACCCGGTCCTCACCCCGGCCTGGCACCAGCACCTTCATCTCCAATCCCATGCCCCACCCTCACTTCGTTTCCCACTCATCACCACCCCATCCCCAACCCCACCCCGAATCTTTTCCCTACACAAGCCCCCAACCTGTGCATCCCTACCCCAGATCTACTCATCCCATCCTCAAATCCAGCCATCTCCAACCCCACCTGTCACTAATCCCGGCCCCATCCTCAATCCCACACCTATTCCCCATATCAACTCTACCCTGACGCCACCCCAAATTCCATCCCTTCCAGTTCTGTCTCCACCCCAAACCAGGGACGCAGGCACGCCCAGCCCCATTCCCAACCTCTAACCCTACTCTAAGCCCATTTCTAATCCCTTCCCCCGCCCCCAAACCATCAAGAGATGCATTCCTCACCCTAAACCCAACCCACTCCTAACTCCCACACCTCTCCCCAACTTACCCCCTTCCCCACCCTACTCTTTTCTCCCAACTCCCATCCCCAACTCTACCTCCCCCTGCTCCTGCATCTCCAGCCCACCTCCGCCTTTCAGACCCTGCCTCCACGCCTCCTTCCTGCTCACCCTCCCCCAGCCCTGTCCAGCCCTCCTCTCGGAGCCCCACTCACTTCTTCCGGCAGTGGGCAGCGGTGAGCACCCACTGCGGGTGCACCAGCACGGCCCCGCAGTACAGCTGGCTGGGCCTCAGCAGCAGGGAGGCCTGCCACGGCTGCGCGTGCTGCTCGCAGTCGGTCCCGTTGACGATGCGGTTGCTGTTGCTGCTGCTGCTGCTGCTGCTGCTGCTGCTGCCGCCGCCGCCGTCGTCCCTCTGGGTGTCCCCTCTGGCCTCAGCCCCAAAGTCCTGGGTGCTCCCCGAGGCCCCCATGCCAGGGGAGTTGTTGCAGGAGACAAAGTCATTTGCAAGAACAGGCTCTGGGTGCAGAAAACGGGCGGGAGGGGGCTCGAGGGTGGAGCTTGGACTCAGAGGGTGGGCCTTAGGATGTCGGAGCCTTCCCTCCTCCCTCCCTCCCTCCCTCCCTCCTTCCTTCCTTTTTTTGGATGTCTGATTTCTGAAGGGCGATTTTGTAGAGAAAGAGGGACTAGGGGTTTAGGGGCGGGACCAGGGTTTAGGGGCGGGGCCAGAGCTCTAGAGGCAGAGCTTGGAGAAATGTGGAACCCCTGAGAGGGAGCGACGCTTGGAACTCGAGCGCAGTATCCAGGTTCGGGTGGTGAGACCGGGCTCTGACGGGACCTCAAGGTTCCTAGAAGTGGTTAGAGCTTCGTGGGGGGGCCAGGGGACGGTAAAAACTGGACCTTGGGGTGGAGCCAAGGGTCAGGGGGTGGAGCTGAGGGTAGGCCGGAGAATAGGGCTTTGGAGGTAGGACCTGGTTTTAAGAAGTGCGGTCAGGCCTCAGTGAACAGGGTCGGGGCTGGATGTGCGAGGGCCTTGGAACCGACTTGGGTAGGGCCGAGACCAGGGGCACATGGGGGAGTCCTCCTACAACCAGCCTTGACTTTGGGAGAAGATGTGGGGCCGGGTTCTAGGACCTGAGGACGGGAGGTGGGGCCTGGCTGAAATGGGGGGAGTCACAGAGGCCGGGCCCCGCGGGGTTGGGCAGAACCCGAGGGCCCCTGACTGGAGATGTAGTCATCACTTGAGGTGTGGCGGAGGGGAAGGGTCGGAGTCGGAGTACACAGGTGGGGAGAGCAGGACCGGGTCGGGGGGGCGAGCTCAGCATGGGGGGCGCCGTGGAGGGTAGAGCAGGGCTGGCTTTTTGCATTCTCAAACACAGGCATGCCTGCTGAATGCTCCTCCCACATGCGCACCAACAGACACCCGCACCCCACTCCATCCCCAGTCCCCCCGAGTTTGTTCACGCGTTCATACTCTTGCTGATGACCCAGAGAAGCGTTATGCACACACTCCATGCAACTCGCACACACGCAGTTACACACAGAGACACGCATCGTGGCCCCAGGGACAGCCACACACCCAGCTCTGGTGCTATGCACACTTCCGAGGTGCACCCACTCCGGCCCGCCTAGCCTGATCTCACACGCGCGCTGTGTGGCAGAGAGGTGTCTGCAGGCCTCCTATGCACACATGCGCAGACTGCTCCCTGGACTCCCGCACACCGGCTTGACGGCTCCGCGACAAGATTACGCTCCGTGGCCCCAGCAGGGCACAACTGGCGCCACCCACTTTCACACGGCCCCTGTCTCAGAGGGACAGGCACTTCTGCACACTCGGTCTGCTGAGGCAGGGACGGCGACTCCACGCACGGCTGCTCCGCCACATGTGCAGCCCCGCACAGACACGCAGTCACGTGCAACCGCCCGTGGGCAGAGCCTCAAGCAGTCCGACCGTCACCAGTGGCGCCACGCAAAAGCTTGCACTCAGTCGCACTCACACAATCACAGATATGACGTGGACTCACACCCACCCAGTCCTGGAGCCAGCCACATGCGGTCCCCCTGGGACAGGCACTCCAGGCCCACACAGTCGCCCACAGCTTCATCGCGCACACGCAGGGCTCTGGTTACCTGTCACCCTCAGAGTCAGAACTGTGATCAGGGCACCGACCGTCCACATCCAGGGGCGTCCTGTGGTAGCCATGGTCACTGCGCCTGGCAGGGGAGGCCAGAGCGGGGCGAGGCGCAAGTGACTATGGGAACCCGTTCCCCCATTCCTCCCGTATCCCTTTTCTCAGCGCAGAGAGGGACCAGGTGGGCACTGCCCACCCTCAGCGCCCGGTTGAATTTCGGGGTACCCAGCACCCCGTCAGTTCGGGCGAGGAGAGAGGACAGGGAAGAGAGACCTGCATTCAAGACCAGAGCCAGACGCGGAGACGCCTGTCGCTCGCAGTCCCCCTCCCCTGGCCTCACCTGCGCGTGTCCCCCAGGTAGGGGGTGGGGAGCCTGCTCCCAGCTCAGCCGCAGACTTCTCGGGCCTGCGCCGTCCTGCCGCCGCCTCCTCCTCGGCTCCGGCACCGGGCCTGGGTTATAACCACCCACTGCCGCCTGGGGCGCATTCCCGGGTAGTGAGGCGCCCTGCCGGGCCTTAGCAATCACTCCTCCGGCCTCCCCACTACGTCCACCCCCAGAGCACCCCCCCACCCAGTCTCGAAAGTCACTCCCTACCTCCCAGGCCCCGGGATGGGGAGGGGTCTCCGCTCTGGGGGCGCCTCTTGGCGCGAGGGTTTTTCTTTCTTCCCCGAGCCTTCACTCACCTTCCGTATCATCTTTCCATCCTTTGTCTCCGCGTTTTCAAACTCTTCTATCCTTCCTTCTCCCTCTTTCTGCTTCCCTCTGGGTCTTTCTGAGTCTCTTTCAGTATAAGGCACCCACGAGTATCACTTTTCGAGTCTCTCTCTCTCTCTCTCTAACTTCCCTGCCCCCACTCCCGTGTAAGGATCCTGTCTGCGTCTCAACGTGCCTGTTTCTCTGTCCCAACCTCTCTGCCTGTCTGTGTCTCTATATCTTGCTCTTATCTGAGTCTCCGCGATCCTCCCTCTTTTTAATGGTTCTGAAATCGTTGTATGTCAAACATACTTTGAAATTCTCAAGTCTGCTTTATTTTTTTTTAATTATAAGTACTTTTCTTTATTTTTTAAATTTCACTTTATTGGTTATGCTATTACAGTTGTCCTGATTTTCCCCCCCATTAGTCCCCCTCCACTCAGCACCCCTCATTCCCTCAGGCAATCCCCCCACCATTGTTCATGTCCATGGGTCATGGGTGTACATTCTTTGTCTACTCCATTTCCTACACTGGACTTTATATCCCCAGGGCATTCTGTAACTGCCTATCTGGACTTCTTAATCCCCTCACCTCTTCACCCACTCCCATCTGGCAACCCTCAAAATGCTCTCTGTATCCATGATTCCGTCTCTGTTCTTGTTTGCTTAATTTATTTTTCAGGTTCAATTGTTGATAGATTTGTATTTTTGCCATTTGTCTATAGAGTTGACCTTCTTTTTCTTAAATAAGTCCCTTTAACATTTCCTATTATAATGGTTTGGTGATGATGAACTTTAGTTTTTCTTGTCTGGGAAGCTCTTTATCTTCCCTTCGATTTTAAATTATATCTTTGCTGGGTAGAGCAATCTTGGCTAGAGGTCCCTGCTTTTCATGACTTTGAATATTTCTTGCCAATCCCTTCTAGCCTGCAAAGTTTTTCTTGAGGAATCAGCTGATAGTTTTATGGGTGCTCCCCCTTTTAGATAACTAACTTCTTTTCTCTTCTCCTTTTAAGATTCTCTCTTTATCTTTATCCTTTGGCATTTTAATTATGATGTGTACTGGATTGGGCCTGTTTTCATCCATCTTGTTTGGGACTCTGTTTCCTGGACTTGCCTGTTTATTTCCTTTGCCAAATTAGGGAAGTTTTCTTTCATTATTTTTTCAAGTAGATTTCCAATTTTTTTCTCTTTCTCTTCTCCTTATGACAACCCTATTACATCAATGTTGGAATGCTTAAAGTTGTCCCAGAGGCTGCTTACACTATCCTCATTTTCTTTTATTTTTTTTTCCTTCTTGTTCTGATTGTTTGTTTTTTTTTTTTGCTTCCTTATGTTCCAAATCATTGATTTGATTCTTGGCTTCATCCATTCCACTGTAGTTTCCTTGTAAATTTTTCTTTATTTCAATTAGTGTATCTTTTGTTCTTGACTGGATCTTTTTTATGCTGCTGAGGTCCTCACTAAGTTTCTTGAGCATCCTTATAACCAGTGTTTTGAACTATGCATCTGATAGATTGCTTATGTCCATTTTGTTTAGTTCTTTTTCTGGAGTTTTGATCTGTTCTTTCATTTGGGCCATGCTTCTTTGTCTTTACATAAGGGCAGCCTCCCTGTGTTTGTTTCTATGTAGTAGGTAGAGCTACTTTGACTCTGTATCTTGGGAGTGTGGCCTAATGTAGTAGGTATCCTGCAGGGTCCAGTGACACAGCCTCTCCCATCACTCAGGCTGGGTATTCAAGGTGTGCCCTTTGTGTGGGCTGACCACACCCCACTTTGTAGTTGAGCCTTGATTGCTGTTGGCAGGTCAATGGGAGGAATTTACCCAGGCCAGTCAGCTACAAGGACTGGCTGTGACCACTGACCACCACCTTTTCCCTCTGTGAAGGATCAGCTGTGCAGGGGCAAGGTGGTGGTGCTCCAGCGTGGTCTGTTGCTGTCCACTGGGTGTACTGGCCCCTGGGGTTTCCTAGGTAGTGCAGGCCAAGGTTAGCCCTAACCTGTGTTTTGCCTAAAGCCACCCTGCCTGAGCTGTAAATCCATCTGAGAAGGCTGCTACTTGTGCTGGGCTTGGAGATTCCCAGGGGAAGCCAAGCTGTGAATCCATGATGGCTGCTGCTAGTGCAGAGGCTGGAGCTCACTGAGGCCAGTGGTTGTTTGTTTGAGAGGATTTAGGAAGTTATGAAGTAAGAGCCAAGATCAGCCATTCATAAGGAAAAACAGCTTGGGTAGGCCCTTAAATTGGATGGGATGGAGTCTGTTGGGATCTCCAAGGCAGATCAAACAGTGTTAGCCATGTTGATGGAGTCTCATATGTGGCACTGGCTTGTCTCAGGAGTCTCAGGTCTGTGGGGGAAGAATTTAGGAAAGGGACAATGGCCTCTGCTCGCCTTGATGATAGACACTTCAGTTTTTTCCTGCATGTCACTGGTGCCTTTCAAGCTGCTACCCCAGTGCTGGAACTCAGAGGGAATGAGTCTGAGTAGCTGGGTCTGTGTGTGGGTTCTCTAAGAAGAACTGCTTGGGGCTCCAGCAATTTCTGCCACTGACTCAGTCCCCACTGGTTTATGCAGCCAGAAGTTGTGGAAACTTACCTTCTTGGCACTGAAACCCTGGGCTGAAGACCATGGTATGGGGCTGAGACTCCTCTCTCCCAAGATATTCCTCCCGAATTTTTATCCACCACATGTGGGTGAGGGACCAGCCCATTCCATGCTTGCACCCCTCCTACCAGTCTGGGTGGATATGGTTTCCTTTCATTCTGTAGTTGTCACATATCAATTCAACTCAATTTCCTGATGGTTCTGAATGGTGGTTGTTCTATATTTTAGTAGTAATTTTGATGTGGTTGTGCAAAGAGGTGAGCCAAATCTGTCTATGCCTCCATCTTGTGTCTCTGTGATTCTCTTTTTAGAAGATTTTTTCATTTTTAGAGAGAGAGGGGGAGGGAGGGAGAAAGAGAGGGAGAGAAACATCAATGTATGGTTGCCTCTCATGCACTCCCTACTGGGGACCTGGCCTGCAACTCAGGCATGCGCCCTGACTGGGAATTGAACTGGCAACCCTTTGGTTCACATGCTGGCACTCAGTCCACTGAGCCACACCAGCCAGGGCTTGTCTTTGTGATTCTTGATTAATCTCTCTACACCTCTGGGTCTCTGTCTTTCCTCTCCTGCATCTCTTCTTTGTGACCTTGTCCTTTTCAATCTCTCTCTCTCTCTCTGTTGCTGGTTCTAAGTATCTGTATCTCTATGTCTTTCTGTCCCTCTGTCTCCTCCACTCTGCATTTTGGGCCCAGAAGACTCAGGCCACTTTACCAAGGGACCCCCTCAACCTTTTCGGCCCTTCACCCTGAGACTGGGTCTACAGAGCAGAAAAGGGCAGGGATCCAGTCTGTGCGGTGGCCCAGCTGCACAGCCAGGCGTGGGTGAGGGTTCTGGGCAGGGCCACCCGTCGCTGAGGAAACAGGCCAAGAGGCCAAGACAGGGGGGTGGATGGCTCCTGGCCCTTTCAGAAATGGGGCACTGGGTGGGGAATTCAAAATGCAGCTTCTCCCTTGCTGATCCTGGGCCATCTGAGGTTGTTTCTCCTGACCTCTTCTCCATCCCATCTCTTTCTATGTGCCCACAACTCTCTGCATCCTTTTCTTTTCTTTTCTTTTTCTTAAATGTTTAATTGTTTATGCTATTACAGAAAAATATGGAATGCTTCTGGAATTTGCATGTCATTCTTCCACAGGGCCTGTGCTAATCTTGTCTCTGTTGTTCCCATGTCAGTGTTGTGTTGCTGAAGTGAGCACTCTGCATCCATTCTAACTGTGACTCCAGGTTTCTGACCCACCTGGGATGTATGAGTCAAACACTCATTCAACAGGTATTTGCTGAGCACCTACTGTGCGCCAGACTCAGGTCTATTCATGGACAAAATGGACAAAGACATCTGGAGAGGCTGCCCTTGCAGAGGTCACATTCCTGAAAGCGAAATCCCGAGCGGTCTTGCTCCCTTCTGTCGCCCAGCACCTGTTGAAGGGAGGTTTTAGAGTCTCGAGGCTGGCTTAGTGCACAGGGGGAAAATACCTTAAAAAAATTAAATTCTGAGCCCTGGTCAGTGTGGCTCAATTGGTTGGACCATTGCCTGTAGACCGAAATTTCGGTCATGGGTTTGATTCCTGGTCAGGGCATGAACCTGAGATGTGAGTTTGATCCCAGTTGGGTGTATGTATGAGAAGGAACCAATCTCTCTCTCTCTCTCCGCTTCCTCTCCCTCTAAAAACAATGAAAAGAAAAGTTCTTGAGTGAGGATAAAAAAATAAAAATAAAATTCTGAGGTTCATTTTGGCAATTATGAGGAATATTTCTTGTGTTAAAGTGACAAATCCAGCAACCTAGTACTTTCTTAGTGTTTTAAGTTTAGCTTACAAACTTTTTCATTTTAGATAGGTCTTAACACACTTTTATGGTTTTTTTTTATAATAATGTTTGGTCTCACTTACAAACTAGGTACTGTATCTTCAAACATCTTAAACTATGTTTCTAAAATGAACACATCCAATCTCTTCTGGAAGTCTTTCATTTGTTAGACAAACCTGCCAGCATTAAAATACACTTTTATCCCTCTGCATGTTACATTTATAAAAATGACCAAGGTGCCCTGGCTGGTGTAACTCAGTGGATTGAGCGCAGGTCTGTGAGCCAAAGCATCGTTGGTTTGATTCCCAGTCAGGGCACATGCCTGGGTTGGAGGCCATATCCCCAGTATGGGGTGTGCTAGAGGCAACCATACATTGATGTTTCACTCCTTTTCTTTCTCCCTCTCTTCCCCATTTCTCTAAAAATAAATAAATAAAATCTTTAAAAAAATGATCAAGGTTGCATTTTTTCAAGTTTCCCAACACTGGATATAAAGTTGGTGCAACTCCAATTGAAAAATCACAGATCAATGACATTTCAAGCTGAAGTCACAAGGCTGTCCCTATAACAAGTAACATCTTCTCAAACATACAAGCACCTTCAGTACAAACTGTGCAAAGATTCTACTTCAAAAACCATTCATGTTGAAGACTGGGCCTTTAAATATTTTTCTGCTCAACTTGAAAACATATCAGAATTGAAAGAAGACTTTCATGTGGCAGAGCAATGACAAAGGCTGCTTCCTGCCATCCAAATCCTGACTTGGCCACTAGTACCTGTAAGGCTTTGGGCCAACCAGGGAGCCTCTCTGAGCCTCAGTTTCCCTATCTGTCATTAGGGCACATAATGGTAGCTAGCTCCCAGGCTTGCTGTGAGGATTAAATGACTTAATATGTACAGCTCTTTGAACAGTGCCTGGCATGTGCTAAGTAACTATTATTATTATTATTATTATTATTATTATTATTATTCATGAAGGGAGAAGAAGAAAAGCAGTTGGTTTTAATCTGGATGTTGATGGATTGCATTCCTCCTGGTGACCCAGGAGCATTTCATGGCCCTAGTTTTTGTTTATAACTTGTAGAAAGGGTTGGTCAAGGCAGGCCCAGAGCCTTCCCACGACTCAACATTTCCATGTTGAGCTCATGAAAGGCAACCACTGCCTCCTATCACATCTCCTTGATAAAATTTCATATTTCCTTGGTTCTGAAGACATGTAAGTACTTTTTCTCCAACTCAAAAGATCTTTGGAACCAAGGGCCTCTGTTCTTTTCAAATGCTCCCTCTGTCTTGGGACCCCATCACTCTTCCATAAAAAATGACACAGGATTGACTTTGTTTAGTAATTGCTAGTTTCAATCTACTCTGCCCTGGGCAGAAAAAAAAGCCTGCCTTAAATATTTGGGAAACAAATGGGTTAACTTCTCTGATCCTCCCTCTGTTCCTAAATGTGTCTCTGCTCCTAACGCCAGCCCCATGTAGGGCCCTTTCTCCTCTCTTTCTGGGGAGCTATTACCTGTCCCACTCACCCTCCCGGGAGGACATGTGACTTAGATGTTATTTTTGTTTTCCTCAGGGATGGTGCAGTGCGGGTGTATGTGTAAGAGAAGAGTACCTCTCTGAGGACAGGCATAGCCCTGGGGGTTGGGGGCAGAGGGTGTACCTTGGTTCAGGGTCACGTGTCTGCTCCCCTCATTTCTTTGAGGGCCTCCAGTCTCTCCTCCTCCCTGCCCATTCCTCTCACCTCAAATGGTCCCCAGTGAGACTTTCCTAATAGCCAGATCTGACCTCCTGCTTCCTTTCCTCAAGGCCCTCAGGGTCAAGGCCAAATTTTTCTGCCTGGCATTCAAGGCCCAGCACCATCTTCCACTGACCTACATTGCCAGTCATGTCCCCACTTCTCCTGCCTCAGGCCCTAGCTGCCACCATCCTGAGCCATGTGCCATCTCTGGGCACACCCCCGAGCTTTTCTACAGGTTGCTCCCTCTGTGAGAACGCCATCCACCCAAACTTCTCCTTCAGTGAATTTATGTGCAGCCTCTCTTCCCCAGCACCCCAGCTCCAGCCCCAGCTCAGCCCTCATCTTCTCTCCATGCACCATCACCCTGACCTCCTTCTGATCTCAGCCTCTTCTACCTGGTCCATCCTACACACATCTCCAGTGCTGCTCCTGCTCACAACCCTTCCATGACTCCCCATTGCTGTCAGGAAGAAGTCCCAGCCTCTCAGCCTGGGGTTTGAGGTTGCCCTGGTCCAGGCTATTCTCTCCCATCACTTTTACTACACACAGTGGTCTCCCAACCCTCTCACCCTACAAGGGGGGTTAGGGGAGAGAGCCAGACCTGAGGGCCAGCACAAGGTAAAAGACTCAAGGGTGTCTCCCTGGAGCAGAACATATGTCAAACTGGGCTGTCAAAATAACTAAGAATATCTGGGTTTCAGAGCAGCAGAAGTGGGAGGAAAACAAAAAGCATCACCAACAGTGAAATTCCCTCTTTATTGAGCAAGCAGGTGTGCCAGACACCAGTGCACATATTTCAACGTATTGGAGACCTTGAATCCTCCCAACGGCAGCCACTGATTTATGAGGAGTTTACTGTTATTAGCCCCATTTTGCAGATGAGATTCTGTACAGTGAAGGAGGGCACTTCCCAAGGGTACATGAGTAGCAAGGGGCAGAGCTGGGATTTCAACTCAGGTTTTTCCAGACTTGTGACCACTCCTCTGTAGGGGGATACCAAGCCCATGGGCTAATCAGGGACAGCAGGCTGCTTAGAAGGGGTTTTTCTGTCTTCTGTTAGTGGTGGAGGCAAGACCTCAGCCTGTGTCCCTGCTTGCCGCCAGGGATGCAAGGATGGGGCTGGGGTCAAGTCAGGCAGGATTAAGCATGAAGGGTTGGACCTGGGAAGGTGAGGGGAAAGCAAGGTCTTGGTCAGAGATATTTTAGAGCCAACGAGTGGGGATCAAAGTCAAGGGTTGGATGTCACATGTCAGAGCTAGCTGCCCTGAATGACTTTACGGATCCACTGGCAATATCTGCAGACATCGGTGTAGACCCCCGGCTTCTCCTTGGATCCGCAGGGGACATTACCCCATGATATAAGGCCTCGGAGACGGTCTCCACACACCAGCGGACCCCCAGAATCACCCTGTGGGAAAGAGGGAGAGAGTCAGAAATGCAGGGAGAGAAAGACATGGAGACAGAAGGAGACACAGAGACATATAGAGAGGGAAAGAGAGACTCTGAGATGGAGAGAAATACTTGGGGACAGACAGACGGACAGACAAACACACAGTCATAGGCAGGGAAATAGGGAGACCAAGGGAGAATCAGGAGCAAGGAGAAACAGAGAGAACTCCAATACCCAGAGAGGCAGAGAGAGAAAAAGAGAAAGGAAAAGAACAAAGGTAAGAACAGAACAGAGTCTGACAGGTGGGGGAGGTGGGGAGGGAGCGAGGGGGGTTGGAGAGAGAGACATGCATACTCTTTCTTTTCATCCAGATTGTGTGTATCACTTTATCTTGGTCTCTCTTGCTCCTTCCTGCCTAGTCCAGAGCCTTCAAAGTAAGTTTTGGCATAAGGTAGGGAGACCCAGTGGACAACAGAAGAGGGAACCCAAGTTAAAGATATTTGGGAGTGGGGGTGGAGCCCCTTCTCTCCCAGTGAGGGTCCCCCTCCTCCCCAGCTTGGCCATGTCTGAGCAGGACTAGTGAAGTCTCTGTCTGAAGGACAGTTCCCTCATGCATCTGCTTCCATGCTGTGTTTCTCTAGGTCTTGATCTCTCCGTCTCCATCCTTGTCTGCATTTCCCATCTCTGCTGGCTGTCCTTGTTTCTCCACCTGTTCCTGACTGTGTTTATGTGTGTCAAATTGAGTCTCTCACCCTTTTCATGCCTCAAAGCCTCTGCCAGTTTACCACTGTTAAGCTCCATTTGGGTCTGCGTGCGACTTGCTCTCCCTTCCTGCCTCGGTCTGTATTTTCGTGCCTCTGTCCTTTGTTGTGTACCTGGCAGGTCCCATAATCCGCCTCACCTGGCAGGAATCCTTCCCGTACTTCTCATCTCCTGCACACACCATGTTTCGGGTGATCTGGCCAGGGTAGGCACGCTCACAATCCTCTTGAGGTACCAGGTGGATGTATGCACATTGGATGGTGTTAGGGAAATTACCTGATGAGAGACAGGGGCCAAGCTCCATTTACAACCCACCCTCCCCACATCTTCTGCAGCCATCCTCCAACCCTTACAATCCTTCTCTCCCCTGTTGGTTCCCATTCCCCACTGGTTCCTTTCTCCCTATTTGTATTTCATTCTTATAACCCATTTCTATTGGCCCTGACTCCTGATAGGTCCCCCTTTAGGTCATTCTTCTCCCCCATTGACTTGTCTTTCTCATCAGTTGCCTCTTTTCCATGAGTCATTTTCTGTTGGTTTTTCCTTTTTCCTAGGTCTTGCCTCCATTTCTCTCTCTTCCATCGATCCCACCTTCTCCAGTAGTTACAGCTGACCTCTAAACTCTCTTCCTGGGGGTAGTAACCTCCTCTATTATACCCTTTTGCCCTTCATTAGATCATTCTTCCCCTTGGTTCATCCTGATTGGTTACCATTAGTCTTTTCCTTACTGGTCCCCTTTTTCCCATTGGGTCTCTCCTCCTATTGGCCCTTCATCAATGGTCCACCTGCCTTATCGGTCTTTTCCTAAATGCTTGCCCTCTCCCATTGGCTCTACCCTTCCATTGGCCCTTCATCTGATAGTCCACCTTCTTTTTTTGGTCCTCCACTTATAGGCCCACTTTCAGTGGTTCCTGCTGATTTATTGGACTGTTTCTTCCTTTGGTCTTTCCTGTAGTGACTCTTCCTGACTATTCATTCTTCCCTAGTGGCCCTTCCCCCACTAACTCTCTCTACCCATTCACTTTCTCAATTCATATTCTTCGGTTGGCTCTCCTGCTTTATTAATCTCCCTTCTTTCACTAGTCCCTCCTCTGCTTATCCCTTCTTGATCATCAATTCATCCTGATCGGTCCCCATTTGACAACTGGCCCTCTTCCTCATTGGTATCTTCTCATTGACCCTTCATCTTATGGCCCATCCACCCTTACCATTCATCCATTGGTCTACTTTCTCCATTGGCTATTCACTCATTGGCCCAACTCCCATATTTGCCATCCCTCCCCATTGACCTTTCACCCAGTGATCCACAGTCCCATTGGTTTGCATCATTGGATCACATTCATCTTTGACCCTACCTTCTCTATGACCCATCACCCATTGGCCTTCTCCCCCATTGTCCTTGTCCTACTGACCATATTCTGTCTTGCCCCAGCCTAGGATGTGGCATCTGGTGTGGTTGGCCGAGCAGTCTCTTTCCAGGGCCAGGGGCTGGATGTGTGCAGACAGATTGGCTGGGCGCTTCAGGCGTAACAGCATGATGTCCTGGTCATGAGTGCCAGCATTGTAGCCAGGGTGGACCACAGTTCGGACAACAGAGCTCTGCTCCTGGAAGTGTTCTGTTTCATAAATGTTATGCTTCCCCAGGTAGACCTGAAGATTCCTGGGAGAGAGGAGGGCTGGGTTACACATTCAGCTCTTGGGCTGCATTTGAGACTCCAGATGGGGCCACAGTGGGAGGAGAAGATAGCTTGGTACACCATGAACTATCTGGCCTGTTTCCCTTAGTCTTTTCAGCTCAGTAAATGACAGTTCTATCCTTCCAGAATAAACTTGGTGACTATTCTTGACTCTTTATTTCATGCCTCACATCAAAGCTGCCCAGAAATCCTTTTGTTTCTCCAGTGTATATCCATAGTGTGACTACTTCTCACCTCCTGCACTGCTACCATCTTGGTCTGAGCCAACATCATCCCTTACTTGGACTACAGCAGTAGCTACCTCATGGACTCCTTGCTTCTGCCATTGGCCCTCTACAGCCTCTCTTCCACAGAGCAGGCAGAGATGTCTTAACAACATAAGTCAGTTCTGTTCTTTGTCTTCTCAGAGTTTTCTGATGACACCCATCTTACTCAGAGTAAAGACCAAGGTAGTCACCATGTCCCACAAAGTGCTGCCCATCACCTTGCAGGTATCTCCTCCCACTCTCCCCTCCTCTTCTTCTGCCCCAGCCACACTGGTTTCCCTGCCTTTCCCTGAATACAACAGTCATTTTCCTGCCTCAGGGCCTTTGCACTAGCTGTTTCCTCTGCCAGAAACTTTCCCCCCCCAGAAATCTGCATGGCTCACTCCCTCACCTCCTTCAAATGTCACCTCCTTAGTGAGGCCTTTCCTGGTAACCCAATTAAGATGTAAATGTCCACCCCAACAGGCAATTCCTATCTCCCTCTCCTGTTTTTCTTTCCACCAGAAACCCTATCATTATTATTATTTTATGTGTGAAGTATGTGTTGACTATTTACTTATTCTACTGTTTCTTCTCCTACCATAGCATCAGTGCCCAATAGAACTGTGTGCAACGATGAAAATTTCTCTATCTGTGCTGTTTGATACAATGATCAATACCCATAGGGGGTTACTGAAAGTAGCTCGTGAATTTCAAACTTCATCCCATTTTTATTAATGCAAGTTTAATTAGCCATATGTGGCTGATGGCACAGCTCCAGAATATCAAGGTGGAGTTTTTGTTTTGTTCAGATACAGCATCCTCAGTGCCTAGACCAGTATTTGGAACATGATGGATATTCAGTATGTATTTGTCAAATGGATCAAAGAGCAACTTCCTTGCTCAAACGCCTCCCAGAGCTCCCCACTGCCCTCAGAATAAAGCCCAAGCATCTCATCCCACCATGCTCTGCCCCCTGTGAACTGGTAACTCTCCAGATTGTTCTTAATGCCTGGCTTTTCTCCCTGTGCTTTCTCTGCTCCAAATGCTCTTCCTCCCAACTTCTCTTGGCAAATTTTCCTTGTTTTCCATGCCTCAGCTTGAATTTCATCCCATCCATTGGCAGTAGGTACCTCTGCTCTTTTCTCTTGGGGAGCCATCCCTGTTCTCCCCCTTCACTGGATTTAGGGTAATTTGCAATTGCATGATTTTTTTCAGGGGCTTGTTTGTTAAGGAACAGTCTTTCTGTCCTTATGTCCCCAAAGGCAGGCTCTCTCATCCACTCCTGACTCTCCACTGCCCAACTCCAATCTGACCCTTAATGGGTGCTCTCAGTCAGTAGACTCCGAATGAATGAGGAATGTGGGAGTCAGGCTGGTTCTCCCTGAGCTTGTGGGAGACCACCCTGGGGGTCCTTGGGACCCTGCCTGACAAGACCCCTCCCAACAGTGAGGTGAGGCACCCCTTGCTTTCCACACACTTGAGTTGTCCCTTGTCATTTCTCTGAGCTTCAGTTTTCTCATCTGCAAAATGGGGCCAACAGACACTTACTATGGAATTCTACCCAGGAAAAGGCATTTCACTGCCTCACTGCGCACCTGGCCTGCAGTGAGCATTGAACAGCAGTTGTCCGTCTAACATGTGGTTGTTAGTCCCCTGTGGATTTCTTCCAGGCCCTCTACGCTCCTCTATTTCTGCTTTTTGGGTGATCTCATCCCATCCCATAGCTTTAAATATCACCTGCTTTGTAGGTGACACCTAAAATGTTCATCTCCATTTCTGACCTCTCTTCTGAGCACCAGCAGCCAACCTGGCATCCTTCTTGGACATCTCCCAGGTATTGCAAACTCATCTTGGTGAAAGCAAAATGTCTGATGCTCCCCTGCCCACATCCAAACTGTTTCTCTTTCCCTCTCCCCTGACTCAGCAAAAGACAAAACCAAACACCCAGTCGTCTAAGTCAAACACTTGGAGGTCAGTGCTGCTTGCTCTCTTTCCCTCCCACCCCACACCACCAAGCCCTGCTAGCTCAGTCTCAAAAGAAGTCCCAAGGTTTCCCACTTTTGTCCATTTTCACTGCTAGCATCCTGGTCCCAGCTACCAGTTTACAGCTCCAGACAATGGCAACAGCCTCCACATGCATCCCTTCATCATCTCCTTCTGCCCAGGCCCCTTCCTGCGAGGTAGCTGGAGTGCTTTTAACAATGAAATCAGATCTTGCTGCTTCCCAGATAAAAACTCTCCAGTGGCTTCCCACTGCCCCTAGAACTAAATCCATCTCTCTCAACAAGACCCCAATGAAAAGAAGGTCAGTTCACAAAGGCAGCAATTCTGCTTGTTTTCTTTTTTTCTCTTTTGGACCCCCAGGTTCCTAAACAGTGCCTGGTACATATTTAATGCTCAATTAAATGTTGGTCTAATGAGACTGGTTATCTGATTGCTTTATACTGGGACAGGGGGAAGTGTGTGTCGTGTCATGCCTGAAGTTTGCAAGATGTTGGTGGGATCTCATTGCAACCACGCCCCATCCACAGCATGGAAACTCACGGTTTTTTGCAGTGGGCAGCTGTGAGGACCCACAGTGGGTGAATGAGGACCCCTCCGCAGAGCAAGTGGCCTGAGTTGTACAGGGCAGCTTGGTAAGGGTGAGACATCTGCTCACAGGGTCCGCCATGCTGCACCTTGTCCTTCAGCTCTGCCTGGGCTGAGGGAGGGAGGGAGGATCCGGGTCAGAGAGGAGGTGCATCCCTCGGGGTGAACCAGAACCGAGTTCTGTCTTCACCATCAAGGTTATCACCATCCCCACACCCAAAGTTACTCAGTACCCTCCCTAAAGCCCACCCCGTCCTCCATCTCTTCCCCACTCTCGCTCCCACCTTCCACCCAACCCCCTGCCCTGTCTGCATCGCCCATTCCTCACCAAGCCTCCAACGTCTTCCTTATCCCAAACCCACCCCAGCTGTGGCTCCCACATCCATTTCCATCCTCTGCTCCATCAGCAGCCCCCACCCTGTCCCCAAACCTCTCTAGCCCCTTCCCTGTCTTCTCACCTGCCACAATCAGAACCAGTGTTGCGATCAGCGTCTGCATGGCTGGTCCTGGCAGGGGAAGCAAGTGCTCCATCAGCCCCGGTCTCAGACCCCACCCAGGCCCCTCCCACTCTTCCCTCCGTGTCGTTGGTTCCCTCCTTCCTGGCCTGCCACGAGCTCCCAGCCCTTGACCTCCGATCTCTGTTCAGCCTCCCGGATCTCTTGTCCCCTATCTTCCATCTGAGGGTCCCACAAAGGCAGGTGAGAACCTAGAGGTCCATGGGGGTAGTCCCAGGATCCTCTCACTGTGGGAGTCTCATGCAGTCTTTCTACTCCTCTTGGCTCTCGTTTGCCTGCCTAGTAGCAGGGAGGGCTGGCCTGGGAGATCCTGGATGGCCTATCTCCTGATGCATTTGCCTCTGCACCTTGGCTCTGAGCTCACCTGTTGCTCACCGCCCCCTACTTGTAGATTCTGGGGTGCCATGTGGTCTTACCTTCTGGGGGCCACTGCCTACTGGCCCAGGGTTTCTTGGGTTGGGGGCAGGGACAGCACGTGTCACAGGCAGATGAACAGGGAGACAGAGTCGGAAACACAGGGAGCTGAGGGGAGAGAAGAGACTGGCAAAGTAGTGAGGACTCCTAGGAAGGAGAGAGAGAGACAGACAGACAGACACAGACAGAGACAGAAACAGAAAGACAGGGAGATGGAGCAGAGCAATGTCGGGGCTTTGGGTGCCCAGGGCATAAAAGACTGCCTGACAGACAACCCAGGGCTCCTGGCCTCCCTGGAAGAGGCTGGTCTTGTCCTCAGAGGCTCCTGGTGCTTCCTTTTTAACCCCTGTTTCCCCAGGTCCCTGAGGAAGCTGCCCCACCCTTTTCCTCCTCACCAGGCCTCCCACGCACATTCCTCCCACCCCCACAGCTCTGCTCCTGATGACCCCTGACCAGAGCTTCCAGGAAAGGTAGCACTGGTCCCTAAGTGCACTGGGGGCCCAGACTCCCGGGTCCGAGGGAGGAGAGGCTGGGTGCTGACTCCTGGGTCTGGGGGAGGGGAAGATGAAAGCTGACCCTCTCTAGTCCTTGGGCTCCCACACCCTTGAACAAGAAAGTGTCTGGGGACCAGATGTGGGTCTCCTGGGAAAGTGACAGTCGTGCTGGCCTCCAAGGACCCCACCACCTCTGCCTGTGGGTGTGCAGGACCCATAGATCCTGGAGCCCTGGAAACCAGCCAGCATGGGTTAGTTGGGTTGGGGTGACTCACGCACCTGCCTTAAGTCCCTCTGTGAGTGCTGACGACCTCCTTGTCCCCACGAGAGAGTGAGCCAGCTAGTGAGAAAGCATGTGTCACCCAGCTGGCACTCGACCCTGCCCCAGGCTGGGGCGCAGACCCAGGCACTGTGGGGACAGTCAGGCTCTTGGAACAATCAGGCTTTGTCCGCCCCCAGCAGCCAGTGCCACGCTCCTGGCAGCTCCGTTTCCCAACCTCCCTTCCAGAAAGGCCGGTGGCAGGCGGCTGCGTCAATAGTTCCTCTTTGTCCCTGCCTGACAGTCCTGCGGCTGTCTTTTGATTGTTCACCCACATCTACTCCGATATCAGGACTCCTGTCCCTCCCAGCCGCCCTCCTCCAAGCCGGCCCACCTCGGAGGTCTCTGTGGGCTTGCTTCCCTGGCCCTGGCGGGGTGTCTCCACGCTTGTCTCTTTCTGGATGCTTCTCGGTGTTCATCTCAGTCTCTCCTCGTGTCTCTTTATCTCTCTGCCTCTTTCTCCATCTTTTTCTCTGTGTCCGTCCTTCCCCTTGATTCTCTGAGTCTCTAAATCTCTCTCTGCAGATCTCCCCCTATTCCTAGGAGAAGCGCGTGCATGCGCACAAACCGTCAGGTTCCTGCGGAGCTAGCAGGGGGGACCGTGGGCGGGGCGGGGCGGGGCGGGGCGTGAGGAAGCCGGTGGGCCACAGGAGGATTTGAGGACTGGAAATCCAACACCTAGGGAGAGAGGTGGAAATAAACAGGACGGCGCGAAAACTTGAGCGCGACGTGCGAGTGTGGAATGGGGGGCCCTTCGGCTACAGAGAGACCAGGGAGGATGTGAGCGCAGAGGGCCACGCGTGCCAGAGAGGCGGGTGTGGGCTGAGGAGTGAGGGTGTGCGTGGCTGAGGGGGAGGAAACTCGGGTGGGTATGGTGATCACAAGGACAGGGGAGCAGCGGGGCGTGAGAAGGAAAACGGGGCTTTCAGGAGAGTCGATGGCAATGAAGGCTTCTGATTTTTTTTTTTTCAGGAAAATTAGAAAATGTTTTATTTTATTTTTTTAAATGACTTTATTGTTGTTCAATTACAGTTGTCTGCGTTTACTCCCCACCACTCCTCCCCACCCCAGCCAAACCCTCCTCCCTCCCTTGCTTCCACCCTCCCCCTTGGTTTTGTCCATGTGTCCTTTACAGTTGTTCCTGAAACCCCTCCCCGCTTCCCCCCATTATCCCCCCAACCTCCCCTCTGGTTACTGTCACATTGTTCTTAATTTCAATGTCTCTGGTTATATTTTGCTTGCGTTTCTCTTTTGCTGATTAGCTTCCAGTTAAAGGTGAGATCATATGGTATTTGCCCCTCCCCACCTGACTTATTTCACTCAGCATAATGCTCTCCGGTTTGATCTTAATAATGTCTGCCTCGACATGAACACTGGCTTGGGCCTGGCCCTGTGATTTTTTTTTCTGCATTAAAGCTAATTGTCGCCCCTTTTTCTTGGTCCCCATCACTCCCAGGATGAAAACCAATTTGGCATTCAATGTGCTCTTTGGGGCTGCTGCTCCCTGCCCCGCCCCTCCCCTCAGGCCCTTCACAGGCTGAACTCTGGACCCACTGTCCTTCCACACAGCGGGCTGGATCCCCAGTCCCCATCCCACCGCCCCCCTCCCTGTGTGGCTCCCTCCTCTCTATCCCCACTTGCCTGGCCTCAGCTCAGACCTCTCGTCTTGCCCGCATGGACCATCACCCCAGGCTCTTCCCTCCCCCCCGCCTCCCCCCGCTCTGCACCCTTCACTCGACCTCAGAGGGTTCTTCTTGCATCCGGAATTGACCCTGTCTCTCTCTCTCTCCTGCTCACAACCCTGCCCCAGGTTCCCCACCACCCTGGGGATGAAGTCTGAACCCCTCAGCCTGGTGTTGGAAAACCTTCAGCATCCAGAACAGTCCTGGCAAGTGGAACTATAATGCCAGGTACACGTGCACTTTTACATTTTCTAGTAGCCACAATTGAAGAAAAAAAAAGAAAGTAAAAAGAAATAAGAATTACTACCAACCTGTACTTTTCAATCCCTTCAGCTTTTTTACCTAGTCCTAGTCATGGGGATGTAAAGCAGAGCATAGGAAACTTAGTCAATAAAATTGTGATCAGCCCTTGCTTGTGTGGCTCAGTGGATTGAGCTCTGGCCTGCGAATGCAAGTGTCACCGGTTCAATTCCCAGTCAGGGCGCATGCCTGGGTTGCAGGCCAGGTCCCCAGTGGGGAGCATGTGAGAGGCAACCACACATTGATGTTTTTCTCCCTCTCTTTCTCCCTCCCTTCCCTCTGTCTAAAAGTAAATAAGTAAAATATTAAAAAATAATATTGTGATCACTATGTATAGTGTCAGATGGTCACTGGAAATATCAGGGGACCACTTCATAAAGTATATGACTATCTAACCACTATGCTCTGCACCTGAAACCAGTGCAAAATAATATCAAATGTAAACTGTAATTGAAAAAAAAATTAAAGAAGAAATGAAAACCTCAAGAAAAAAGTTTATTTTAATATTTCGTTTACCTCAATATATGCAAAATATTGTCACTGCAGCATGAAATCAAAATAGGAAAAATTTAAAGAGAGCGTGCTTTCTCATTGTTTGCACAATGAGTTTTGGGTACCAGATGTGTTGTTTCCATGTCAACAGTGTGCCTCAGTTGGATCTTGCCACATTTCAAGTAGTCGCGAGCTGTGGCCGTGGCAAGTGGCTACCATATTACTGAGAGCTGTGCCTACTTCTCTCTTTGCATTCCAGCCATGGACATTATTTGAAGTTTCCCTGAACCATGCCATGCCCTCTGACCTCTAGGCCTTCACCCATCCTATTGTCTCTTCCCAGAATGTTTCTCTTACAACTTGTCCTTCAAGTCTGCTTAGATATCACCTCCCTCAGGAAGCCTTCCTTGAACGCCACCCAATTCCCACTCCCTTGCGGTTGGGTTAGTCACTCTTATCTAGATTCCCACAGAAGGTGCCTCCCTCAAGTCACCCCACTCCATGACCATCTGGACTCGTGTCCATCCCCCCAACCCCCACTGGACCACAGGTTCTGTGAGGGCAAGCACTGGGCCTGACTCACTCCTGTGTCCCAAGCTCTCGCACAGGTTCTGGGCCAGCAGAAGCCTTAGGAAATGTTGACCAACTGACTAAATGACCTCATTATGCCCACTCCTATTTTGGTGATAAGAAGACTGAGATGCAGAGAGATGAAGTTAATTAATTGCTCAACATCAAACACCCAGGAAATGGTGGGGCCTGAATGGAAACTCAGCTTCCAACATGGTGGTGGATTGGAGCTATTCTTTTTTTTTTAATTTTTAAAGATTTATTCTATTTATTTTTAGACAGAGGGGAAGAGAGGAAGAAAGAGAGGGAGAGAAACATCAATGTGTGGTTGCCTCTCATGCGCCCCCCACTGGGGGCCTGGCCTGCAACCTAGGCATGTGCCCTGACTGGGAATCGAACCAGCGACCCTGGATTTTGAACTATTCTTGGAGCCTGTACCGGGTCTACCTTACTGCTGTCTGGAGTGGGTGGATTTAGGAGTAGTAGCTGAGAGCCAAGGGGGAGAGGAATGAGGTGGTAGGCAGTGGGGAGTGGAGGAAACTCTGAGGGAGAATTAAGTTCACAGCTCTGGGGACTTCTCATTGACCTTCCGGGATTTGTCACCACCCCATACCACACATGCTTAATCATGGCACGTTTTTCTCCTAGGTGACATGTTCTGGGAAGTCTTCTCTAAAGAAAATGTTTTATGACTTCCGGCCAAGATGGAGGCATAGGCAGACACACCGTGCCTCCTCACACAGCCAAGATAGAGACAATAACAATTTAGAAACAGAATAACAACCAAAACTGATAGAAAATTGATCTGAATGGAAGTCGGACAACCAAGAAGTTAAAATACATGCATTATCCAGACTGGTAGGTGGGGAGGAGTCAGGGAGCTGGGCATGGGTTGCAGTGCAGAGAGCATTGGGACTGGATGCATGAGGCATCCGGGTGCGTAAGGCCGCAGCGGGTGGACCTTGAACACACAAGCGGCAGCTGGCAGACCCTGGCAGAGGATGACAACTGGCAGACCCACTGAGGTGGTGATTGTGAAGCAAGGCACTGCATGCAACCCAGGATCACAGCGCTGGGAAATAGAGCCTTGGGGCACTGATTGAGGACACCTGTGGGGATTGAGGCCCAGGGAGGGACTCCTAGCCTCACAGGAGAGGTTCTTGGAGGGTCCCACAGCATGCACAAGCCCATGCACATGGGAATTGGCACCAGAGGGGCCCAGTTTGCTGGGAGGAAACAGTGGAAGGGACTGAGGTCCCATGGAGAGTGGAGCAACACCATTGTTCCCTCTCAGACCCTGCCCCCACATACAACATCAAAATCCAACGACTAGGGTGCCCAGCCCTGGTCAACACCTAAGACCCCGCCCCTTATACATAACAGGCCTGACCAGACCAAAAGGGAAAAAAAAAGATGGCTCAAACAGAATTGAAAGTCATACAACCAGTTTTTTTTAAGTGACCGAGAGATAGCCAACTGATCAGATGCACAGTTCAAAGCACTGGTGATCAGGATGCTCACAGAGTTGGTTGATTTTGGTCACAAATTAGATGAACAAATGAAGGCTACAATAAGTGAAATGAAGAAAAATGCATAGGGAACCAATAGTGATGGGAAGGAAACTGGGACTCAAAACAATAGAGTGGACCAGAAGGAGGAGAGAAACAACCAAACAAAAGAATGGAGAAATAAGAATTCAAAAAAGTGAGGAGAAGCTTAGGAACCTCCAGGACATCTTTAAATGTTCCAACATCCGAATTATAGGGGTACCAGAAGGAGAAGAGGAGGAGCAACAAGTGGAAAAGTTATTTGAACAAATAATAAAGGAGAACTTTCCCATTACAGCAAAGGAAATGGACTTCCAGGAAGTCCAGGAAGCTCAGAGAGTCCCAAAGAAGTTGGACCCAAGAAGGAACACACCAAGGCACATCATAATTACATTAGCCAAGGTAAAAATGAAGGAGAGAATCCTAGAAACAGCAAGAGATAAGGAGACAGTAACCTACAAAGGAGTTCCCATCAGACTGTCAGCTGATTTCTCAAAAGAGACCTTGCAGGCAAGAAGGGGCTGGAAAGAAGTATTCCAAGTCATGAAAGACAAGGACCTACATCCAAGATTGCTCTATCCAGCAAAACTTTCATTTAGAATGGAAGGACAGATAAAGTGCTTCTTAGATAAGGTCAAGTTAAGGGAGTTCATCATCACCAAGCCCTTATTTTATGAAATAACTTAAAGGGACTTATCTAAGAAAAACAAGATAAAAAAACATGTACAGTAAAAGGACAGCAAACTCACAATTATTAACAACCACACCTAAAACAAAACCAAAAGAAACTAAGGAAACAACTAGAACAGGAACAGAACCACAGATATGGAGATCACATGGAGGGTCAGCAACAGGGAAGTGGGAGGAGGAGAGAGGGGGAAAAGGTATGGAGAATAAGTAGCATAGATGGTAGGTAGAAAATAGACAGGGAAGGGCAAGAATAGTATGGGAAAA
Organism: Phyllostomus hastatus; assembly: GCF_019186645.2. Classification (NCBI taxonomy): domain Eukaryota; kingdom Metazoa; phylum Chordata; class Mammalia; order Chiroptera; family Phyllostomidae; genus Phyllostomus; species Phyllostomus hastatus. The sequence continues at coordinate 1,866,024 of NW_025334008.1, forward strand.
GTAGAAGCTAAAGAACTTAAGACACATGGACATGAACTAAAGGGGGGGGAATGTGGATGGGAGAGGGTGTGCAGGGTGGAGGGGAGTGAAAAGGGGAAATGGGACATCTGTAATAGCATAATCAATAAAATATATGAAAAAAAAGAAAAGAAAATGTTTTATAAGATACCCTGACTGGTGTGGCTCAGTGTATTGAGCACTGGCCTGCAAACCAAAAGGTCGCTGGTTTGATTCCCAGTCAGGGCATATGCCTGGGTTGCAGGCCAGGTCCCTAGTGGGGGCCACGTGAGAGGCAACCACTCGTTGCTGTTTCTCTCCCTTTCTTTCTCCTTCCCTTCCCCTCTCTCTAATGAATAAATGAAAAAATCTTAAAGAAAATGTTTTATAAGAAAACCTTATGAGAGTGTAATCAGGAGAAAGTGACCGCAGTCCCAAACAATGAAAAACCAACACTCCATGAGGGCTCATTCTGTGTTGGACAATGTGCTAGCCCTTTCTGAATATTGTTCAATCTCCGTAGCAGCCCTGGGAGATAGCTGGTACTTCTCTTTATTTCCAAGATGAAGGAACAGGGAAGTAATGTGCTCAAAGGCTTACAGGAGCCAGAACTGGGATTAGAACTCACAAAGCCCAGTTTTTAGAATTAGCACCTTTAACTACTATGCTATCCTGTCTACCCAAAGAGAAATCAAGTTGTTTTTAGAAATTCAACACGAGGACTGCCTGAAGTCATTGCAAAGCAACCAACCTCCAGACTCGCATAAGGAAGCTGAGGAGGAGCCGGACCAGGTGCCTCCCTCCTGCACTTTGTGCAACGGCTGTTTTCTCATTATTTAAAATTTTGGATGGAATATTGATTTGGGGTGCTGTGCTGGAGAGAGGGGAAGTTGATGGAGCTTCATGGGGGTGGGTGGCCCCAAACCCCAGACATTCCTCCAATTTGTCACTGTCCAGAGGAAGGACAAGGCTGAAGGCCTGGACTCCTGGGTCTGAGGGAGGAGTGGTTGGGGGCCTGGACTTTTGTGGTTTGTGGGAAGAGAGGTCTTGGTTTTCTCCATGCAGATTATTGGTGTCTGCAGAACTTCTCCAATACGGAGAAGGGTGGGGAGTGGGGTTCAAGGGAGACTTAAGAGGGAGATGAGCTGAGGAGATGAAGGATCTGGAGGAAGTTGGCCAGAAGGAAATTCTGGGAGAGAAATGGGAAAGGCAGGTACGAGGAGTGAGTCCCAGGCTGAAAGATTCCACTGTCAGCAGTCTGAGGTGTGATTGCCCAGGGAGCCTCTGGAAGCTGGAGGCCCAGGAGTGTGGCCAGGCTCTGAGTCACAGGGGACTCCTCCCTCTTCCCTCTTCTCTTCCAGAGGTTCCTACCCTGAGTTCTTTGAGAACAGGAGCCCACCTACCTGGGTTCCCAACCCCATCTTTTTCTCCCACCTGGGACATTGGATGCTCGCTTGTGGCAGACCCCAGTGGGATCTCAGTATCCTGTCTACCTGCCAGTCCTAATCTTCTAAAAACCTTCCCTGATGAAATGTTCAGAACCAGTTTCAAATCCATTTCAACACTGACTAAATAGGCATTTCTCATTTTCCTTTTCTCCTTCTCCTCCTTCTTTCTCTCTCTGTCCCCCCTGCCCCTCCCTTCCCTTCTCTCCCATTTAATGGATGAGGAAAATTGAGACCTGGATAATACAGAGAAACCTGTCACTGGACCAGTTGGGGGTGGAGGTGGGAGACTGAGTGAAAGCTCAGAATCAGATACCTTATCCTTTCCTGTCTCCCTCTCTTAAGGTCTCCTCTCCCCAGCCTGAGCTCTTCAGAGCTTTCCACCTGTATTTTTCAGGTTCTAAAAGTGCACAGACACAGAAAGGGGAATAGAAGGAAGGAAGCACTCATGACTACATCCATGTACAGTTTGGTACATGCTCTGTCAGATTTTATTTTGTGACTATTTTATTTTACATGGTGAGGATCACATGAGTATACATTTGTCTTTTTTCATTTAACATCAGATAGCATCAACATTCTTGCCCAATACTGACAACTCTGCATAATTATTATCTGGAACAGTTTCACGAATATCCTTGTCACAAATCCATGTATTGTTTACATAAATAATCCACTAATTCAAACCTTGTTCTACGTTTCTGGTTTACTAGAATTACTAAGTCCAAGGTGGTGAAGAAGGGTCTTGATTTACTTTGCCCAACTGCCTCCCAAAAATATTGTAGCAGTTGACAGTTTCAGTCGTTGAGGTTGCTGGTCTCATTGCATCTTTATGAGCACTGAGATTTGTGTGTGTGTGTTTGTTTTTTTGAGCTTGGTTTTTTGCTTGAGTTCATTGGTTTACACACACATAATATTTTTGAGGTTTTAATATGAAAAGGTAAAGTCAAATATGACTACAGGTCCTCAATGTCCTAATTTCTGTAAATTTCCTATTCAAGGCACAGAGTTGGAGAGGTGGGAGTTTGGAGAGATTAGCGATTGTTTCTCATGGTCTTCTTTATCCAGCTGATGAAATTGCAGACTTGGGTATAAACACCTGGGTCGTTGGGTTGGCCACAGGGGAAAGTTCCCCAGGACACCAGGCCTTGCAGGGTGCCTCTGCACACCAGTGGTCCCCCTGAGTCACCCTGGAGGGGAAAGAACAGATTAGCATTGACTTTAGAGCAACCAGCACTGAGAGGTCTAATATACCCGCTGTTTATCAAGTCTTTGTCCTGCCTGACCACAGTCTTCCACCCTGGCCAATGGGAAGAGACTCATTGTCTCTGTGAACCAATGGGAGAGCAAGAATTAATGCAATTGTGCTGAGGACAAACCAGGTTTTCTGAAGACATTGGCTTGAGCCCCTGCCAATGGGACCAATCACAAGGAGGGGGTAGGGTTTCCCAGAAGTCACAGCCTCACTGAACCACTCTTTGCCAAGCCACTAAAAGGTGTGTTTTCTCCAGAGAATTCATATATGACCTTGTCCAGGGATCCAGGACAGGGTAGTACTGGGAACCAGGGGCAGGACCAATGACCTAATTCACAGGGTCAAGTGCAAAGTAAAAATGCAGACCACCTGGGACAAATAAATAAATTTCAAAACAGCTAAAAGAGTGTGTTAAACCAAGTGTGGGACTTTCCTGAATGTGGGACTCTGGGTCCCTGCACAGCTTACACAATTATAAATCAGCACTCATTGGGGGACAAGGGGGAACCTCCTTATTCATTAGGACACACAGCCCTGTCTCACTACCTTTCTCCCTAACACACACCACCCTGTGGCCCCTGAAAAATGAGAGTGCAGGTGGAAGAAAAGAGAGTAGAAGTACAAAAGGGCAAAGGAGAAAGAGAGAGTCAGAGAGAAGGATGGAGAGAAGAAAGGGAAGGAAGAGGGGAACAGAGAAGCAGAAATATTGGCAGTGGGGAAAGAGGCAGAGATGGAGGAGGTAACAAGCATTCCAGTGGCAGATGATTGATGGATAGATAGATAGATAGATCCCAACACAGAGAGAGCACAGAGGAAAACAAGGAAATGAAATGAAAAGAGGGAAGATGCTTCTCAGAGACAGAGAGGGGATGACAGAGATGAGGAAGTGGGGACAGAGAGGAGGAGGGGGCTCCTTCCATCACCAGAACCAGCACCCAGGTGAGGTGACTGAGACAGAAGCTTCTGGCACAAAACCTCAGTGATTTCAATAAATAATATTTTAATGCAATACCTTAAAAATCAAATTTAATATGAAAAAATCCACGACAACCAAGTTATCCTAATTTTAGATACATGGCATCAGTACCCTGCAGTGCTGAACCAGATGGGAGCCTGAAGCAAATGGAAAATTGGGTGAAATGGGAGTTACTGGAAACTCCAATATTTTGTGCATTGAAGATTTTTGTACAGATTTAAAAAAATATATTGCATTGGAATAGGATTCATCTTGGTCACTGAATGTTTAGTGCCTCCTTAAAGTTTGTGCTTGAAGCCAGTGTCTCATTCCTCTTTACCCTAGTCCCTGCCTCATCTTTCTCACTCCCAGTCCCTCCCTCTCAACATCATGTCCACCCCTAGGGCCATACCAGCCCCCCTGGGCTCCCACTCCATGTGAGGCAGAGGACTGAGTAGAGAGGCCCAGGATAGCAGGAGTGGTCAGGTGTGAGGGAAGGCTGGGCACCAGGGTCAGGCCCCCAGACTCTGGATGGAGAAGAATGCAGACTCTGGGTTAAAAGGAAGCAGGACCCAGGGCTGGGGAGGGGAGGAGGGTCTCACATTGCAGGCATTGGACTTCGAGTTGGGGATGCCAGCACACAGCATGGATTTTCCTAACAGGTCCTTGTAAACCTTCTGGCATTCCTGGGTGGAGACGAGCTTGACATCCGTACACATGAGCTCCGATGGAAAGGTCACTGTTGAGTGGGAGAGGGTAGGTTGGTCAGAGGCCTGGGCTTGAGGATCCCTGGGTGCTGATGGAGGGCAAGTGTGGGCCCTAGATCTTGAGTTAAGAAAGAGCTGTGGGGCTCGATACTTGGAAAGGGGTAAATCTCCTGGTCTCCAGGGGCTGGGGGACAAGGGGGCAGGGGGCCTGGACCCCAGGCTCCCTGGGAAGCCTCACCATCAGGGCTGGTGGTGGTGCCCCAGCCAGACACGGTGCATGTGGTGCCCGGCGCAGCACAGCGGGAGGGCAGGTTGATTTGGTTCACTCTGGATGACATCTTGGCTGGGTGGCTTAGCTTCACAAGCATGATGTCATTCTCGTGGGTCTGTGTAGAGTAGCTGGGGTGGACAAAGGACTTTGTGGCCTTGATCCTCTGAGCTCTCTTGCTGTCCAGATGGTCACTGCCCATGTGCACATTGTACTCACTGGGAGAAGAGAGACATGCAGACAGACACACGGTCACTGAGAGAGGGGGACAGGTATGCAGAGATCAGGGGATGGGGACCCAGAGGGAGAGCTGGAGGCACCATGGCTCTGCTGCCACATACCTCATCTGGCAGTGGGCAGCGGTGAGCACCCACTGCGAGTTGACCAGCACGCCTCCACAGTGAAGCTGATTGCCTTTGAGCAGGGCCACCTGCCAGGGATGGGAGCTCCTTGGACATGGAACTCCATTAATAATTCTATCCCCGGAGCCCTTTCCTGGATGAAGACATGGAGAAAAGCATGGGTAGCAAGCCTGCAGGCAAAGCTGAGGAATCAGTGGACAGGTGGGCAGAGACAGTGATATAGAGAGAGACAGACAGAGAGATGTGGAGAAGGGCAGGGGCAGAAACTGAGCACAATGCAGAGAAAGCTGCAGACAGAGATCGGGACCCATGGAGGGAGCCTGCTCAGGACCCAGGTGGAGCCTCTGGTCTGGAGGCAACCCCAGAGGCTGATGGGAGAGACACTGAGGGCAGGAGGCAGCCTGGAGGGCACAGGGTCCCCAGGAGTCAGAAGGAAGCAGAGGGAAAGGGGCCCCAGCAGGAGTGCCCTGTCTGCCTGGGAGGAAGCTGCTGCAGGAGGTGGGGTCCTGACATGGGGACTGTTTGGGGAGAGGAAGCCTGGAGAAAGAATGTGAGTGACTTTGAGGCCCAGGAGCAAGGTGAGGTCTCCCAGTCTAGCCCTCACCTTCTTGTCCAGTGGCTCCCAGGGCTAAGGACAGCAGCAGGGTCAGCAGGGGTGAGAGAAGGGGACCTGCCATGTTGTCTCTGGGAGCCTCCGGGCTCCACTCGGAGGAAGGAGGAAGGGCGTCTTCTGCTGGAGCTGGAAGGACAGAGTTTAGGAACCAGGAGTCCTGGTCCCCAGGCCCTTCTCCTCCCTCAGACCGAGGAGCCCTCGTCTGCACCCTCTTCCCTCAGACCCAGGAGCCATGGTCCTGAAACAATTCTTCTCTCAGACCTAGAAGGAGAAGACTGTCCCTCAGTCTCCTTCTCCCTCAGACCCCCAAACCTCACTCCCTGGCCACATTCCCTCCCCCCTCAGACTGAGGTTCTCGGCCAGCAGAGCCCCTTCCTCTGAGGACCTAGGAATCAGGATTCCCACCCTTCCTTATTCATGAGTTGGTTTCCCCAGTTTTGCTTCTTTAAGGGACCCCAAATTCTACCTCCAACTCCTCATCTCTTAGAACCAGGACTCCAGATCCCCCCAACTGTGCCCCTCCCTTCAAGCTGTCCAGCCAGCCTCCCCTTCCATCCCTTAAGGCCTCTTCTCACCTGTGGCTGCGGCAGATCTGACCTGGTCTGGGCTCCAGTCTAGGTTAGGAGCCAAGCCTGTCCAGCCCTGTGCAGGGCGGCCCTCTTATGGCACACTGTCCCGCCCCCGTGACCTCAGGTGCAGGTGGAGCCAGCTCTGAGACGCCCCCTTCCTGAACGTGCTGGGTTATCTGGAACCCCTGAGGCAGTGAAAGCAATAGACCTGCACCGTCTCCACCCTCCCTCCGGAGGCTGTGTGGGGGTGGCACCCAGATGGCTCACCCGCGCATCCTGGCCCTGGTGGCATCTACCCAGGGAGGGGCCCGATGCTGGAGCTGAGGGGCAGGAGCTGACGTCAGGGACCTGCACAGCTCAGGAATGGACTGTGTCCTGGTTCTCCCACCTTGGTCAATTTTCTTGCCTTCACCCACTCTCCTGCATGGTCTAAACCCTGCACCCCAACTCTGATCAGCCCGTGGGAACTTTCCCAGGCTGAGTTCCAGATGTGGCTTTGAACCCAATATTCAACCTAATAGAGAGTTATGAGTGAGTAAGAGAAGGCTTTTCCAACTCCATCCACTAAATGTTTACTGTTACCACATCGTCACATCGTCTGTCTCACATTTGTACATAGATTTCTATACATACGGTGTGTTTGTAATAAAAATATCTGACTAAACATGAGGTGATGTAACCTTTTGTTTACTCTGTAAAATATCCTGAACAACTGTTTCTCTTAGAAACTGAGATCACTTCTTCTTTTATAGTGTTGTATAATATTCTACACTATGGTTTTTATTCTGAGTTTATGTGATCTGTTTCACACTGAAGTATATTGGAAGAGTTTCCATTATAACAATGGTGGGAAGAATTTCTTGGCGTATTCCTCTTTGGTCATTGTATTCCTCCCAGTCACTTCCACTGAGCATGTTACTCTGAGACAGAATCCGTTCTGACCCCTGAGGACACGGCATCAAGAAGACAGCAAAAATCCCTTCACCGAAGCTCTCGTTCCAGTGGGGGGAGAACTTGAGTAGCAAAAATAAAGCTTAAAATATGCGGTCTGTTTTCTTCTGTCTTTTTATTAAATTTATTGGGGTGACCTTGGTTAATAAGATTATACGAGGTGAGGCAGAAGTAAGTTTACAGCTGTTCGGAAAACAATACAATAACCACTAAATAATAATGCAAGAATAAGCTGTTTTGAGTACTCACAACTGTAACCCGCCCCCCCCCCCCATGCTGTGTAGGTTTCAAGGGTATGTTTCTCTGCATCCATGGACTTCATGTTGCATTCTGTGCCCGCCACTCAAAGTCAAATCATCTTCTGTCACCATATATTCAATCCCCTGAGCTTCTGTGTGTCTGTTTTTCTCGTTCGTTCATTTGTTGCTTTCAGTTTTATGTTCCATATGAGTGAAATCCTATGGCTCTTGACTGATTTTGCTAAGCACGGTATTCTCAAGATCCATCTGTGTTGTCACAAATGGTGGTATTTCATTTTTTTCTCATGGCTGAGTAGTATTCCATTGTATATAAGTATCACATCTTCTTTATGCAACCATCTATGAAAGGACACTTTGGTTGTTTCCATGTACTGGCCATCATGAATAATGCTGCAGTGAACATAGGGGTGCATATGTCCTTGTGAATAAGTGTTTTCACTTTTTGGGGGTAGATATACACAAAAATGATAGCTGGGTCATATGGTAACTCATTTTTCATTTTGTGTAGTGGCTGTACCAGTTCAAAAATGGACAGTGATGCAATTCTGGGACAGGAGAAGAGTTCTCATTTAGTCTGTTAGATAGTGTCCCCCGTGGACATAAATTCTAAAGCGTGGCAGCCCACCTGGAACCATGGAAAGAAGTGGCAGGTAGACAAAGCCAAAGCTCTACAGATGACCAACAGAGAGATGAAGATGGTCAGGTTCTTAGGTGAGGTCGCTGAGTTGGCGAATTAATGCTCCATGGAGCTCCTTCATCTCATATCATCTTCCTACTTCCTTCCTCGTTTGAAGGTTTCTAAAAGTAGAAGAGCTGGGTTGAAAAGCAGATCCGTTTTTAATTTTTTAAGGTATCTCCATGCTGCTTTCCACAGTGGCTGCACCAGTTTGCCTTCCCACCAATAGTACAAAATGGTTCCCCTTTCTCCACATCCTTCCCAACACTTGTTGTTTGTTGATTGATTGATGACAGCCATCCTGACAAGTGTGAGATGATATCTCACTGTGGGTTTAATCTGCATTTCTCTGATGATTAGTGACATTGAGCATCTTACCATATGTCTGTTGCCCATCTGTATGTCCTCTTTGGAGAAGTGTCTGTTCAGGTCCTTTGCCCATTTTTAATTGGGTTGTTTTGTTTTGTTTTTGGTTTTTATTTTTGTGAGTTCTTTATAAATTTTGGATATTAACTCTTTATCAGATGTATCAGCAAATATGTTCTCCCATTCTGTGGGCTATCTTTTTAGTTAATGATTTCCTTTGCTGTGCAAAAACTCTTATAGTTTGTAGTTTAGTTTAGATGTAGTCCCAACTAGGCAGCTAGCACAAAGGTTAAAAGCCAAAAATAGAAAGATCATATGTAGACTTCTGGCCAAGATGGTGGCGTAGGTAGACACACTGTGCCTCCTTGAACAACCAAAAGAAGGACAACAACAATTTAAAAACAAAAGACAAGCAGAACTGACAGAATCAAACTGCAGGGAAGGCCGACGACCAAGAAGTTAAAGTAGACACATTCATCCAGACTGGTAGGAGGGGTGGAGTCGGGGAGCCAGGACAGAGAGGGCTCTTGGTACGGTGGCTGGTGGACCCCGGGTGTGCAAGGTGGCAGCTGGCAGACCCAGTGAGGCAGTGGATTGTGGAGGGGCATGGTGCGCGAGGCTGCTGGTAGAACGGGTGGTCCCATATTAGTGCACAGATAAACCAGGCAAAACTAGGGAGTGAGACAAACCTCGTGCAATCCAGGGTTCCAGAGTGGGGAAATAAAGCCTCAAAACACCAACTGAGAACACCTGTGGGGGTTGAGGTGCCAGGAGAAACTCCCAGCCTCATAGGAGAGTTCGTTGGAGAGACCCATAGGGTCCCACAATGTACACAAACCCACCCACATGGGAATCAGAACCTGAAGGGCCCAATTTGCTTATGGGAAGTGGGGGAAGTGACTGAAAACTGGCAGAGCGGAGCAAATTCCATTGTTCCCTCTTGGACCCCTGCCCCAAATACAGCATCACAACGCAGCGACATGGGTTGCCCCACCCTGGTGAACACCTAAGGCTCCACCCCTCACTAGGTAACAGGCACGTCAAGACAAAAAAAAATGGCCCAAACAAAAGAACAAATCAAAGCTTCAGAAAAAATACAACTAAGTGACAAAGAGATAGCCAACCTATCAGATGCACAGTTCAAAACACTGATAATCAGGAGGCTCACAGAATTGGTTGAATTTGGTCACAAATTAGATGAAAAAAAATGAAGGCTATGATAAGTGAAATAAAGAAAAATGTACAGGGAACCAACAGTGAAGGGAAGGAAACCAGGACTCAAATCAATGGTATAGACCAGAAGGAAGAAAGAAACATTGAACCACAACAGAATGAAGAAACAAGAATTAAAAAAAAAAAAGAGGAGAGGCTTAGGAACCTCCAGGACATATTTAAACTTTCCAACATCTGAATCATAGGGGTACCAAAAGGAGGAGAAGAAGATCAAGAAATTGGAAACTTATTTGAACAAATAATGAAGGAGAATTTACCCAATCTGGCAAAGGAAATAGACTTCCAGGAAGTCCAGGAAGCTTAGAGAGTCCCAAAGAAGTTGGCCCAAGGAGGAACACACCAAGGCACATCATAATTACATTAGCCAAGATTAAAGATAAGGAGAGAATCCTAAAAGCAGCAAGAGGAAAGGAGACAGTTACCTACAAAGGAGTTCCCATCAGACTGTCAGCTGATTTCTCAAAAGAAATCTTGCAGGCAAGAAGGGGCTGGAAAGAAGTATTCCAAGTCATGAAAGGCAAGGACCTACATCCAAGATTGCTCTATCCAGCAAAGCTTTCATTTAGAATGGAAGGGCAGATAAAGTGCTTCCCAGGTAAGGCCAAGTTAAAGGAGTTCATCATCACCAAGCCCTTATTATATGAAATGTTAAAGGGACTTATCTAAGAAAAAGAAGATAAAAAATATGTACAGTAAAATGACAATAAACTCACAGCTATTAACAGCCAAACCTAAAACAAAAACAAAAACAGAAAAACAAACTAAGCAAACAACTAGAACAGGAACAGAATGACAGAAGTGGAGATCACGTGGAGGGTTATCAGCAGGGGAGTGGGAGGGAGAGAGGGGGGAAAAGGTACAGAGAACAAGTAGTATAGATGGTAGACAAAAAATAGACTGGGGGAGGTTAAGAATACTATAGGAAATGTAGAAGCCAAAGAACTTATATGTATAACCCATGGACATGAACTAAAGGGGGGTGTATGTTGGAGGGGGTGTGCAGGGCAGAGGGGAATAAAGGGGGAAAATGGGACAACTGTAATCAATAATCAATAACATATATTTATATATTTTTAAGATTTTATTTATTTATTTATTTTTAGAGGGGGAAAGGAGGGAGAAAGAGAGAGAGAGAGAAACATCAGAGAGAGAGAAACATCAATGTGCGGTTGCTGGGGGTCATGGCCTGCAACCCAGGCATGTGCCCTGATGGGGAATCGAACCTGCGACACTTTGGTTTGCAGCCTGCACTCAATCCACTGAGCTATGCCAGCCAGGGCAATAAAATATATTTTTTTAAAAAGAAAAAAAATTATAAGTAATCAAAAATGACCCTATTCAGCCAAAACAATCTTGAGAAAGGAGGACAAAGTTGTCAGTATCACACTACCTGATATCAAAGTATACTACAAGGCTATAGTAATCAAAAGAACTTGGTACTGGCAATAAAACAGATGCATAGACCAATGGAAAAGAATAGAGCCCAGAAATAAACCCACACTTATATGGTCAATCAATTTATGATAAAGGAGGTAAGAATATACAATGGAATAAAGACAGTCTCCTCAATAAACAGTGCTGGGAAAACTGTATAGATGCACGCAAAAGAGAGGGAGAAAGAGAGAGAAAGAGAGAGAGAGAGAGAGCGAACAACAAAAAAGGACTAAGCCACGTTCTTACATCATAGTTAAGAATAAATTCAAAACATATTAAAGATTTAAACATGAGACCTGACTGAAACTGTAAATCTAGAAGAAAACACAGGCAGTTAACTGTTTCTTGTCACTCCTATCTCTCTCTCTCTCTCTCTATATATATCTATATATATATAGAGAGATATGTATATATATCTCTCTAGATATATATACTCTATAGATATGTATATATATACATACATATACATACATACATACATATATATATATATATATATATATATATATATATATTTACACACACACACACACAATGCCTCATCAGGCAAGGGAAATGAAAACAACAAAAAAATGTGAACAAATGGGACTACATCAAACTAAAAAGCTTTTGCCAGCAAAGGAAACCATAACCAAAAATGCAAAGGACAACCTACTGATGGGAGAAGATATTTACTAATAAAACATTTAATAAGGGGTTAATATCCAAAATATCTAAGGAACTCGTAACTCACACAACTTAATACCAGAAAAACAAAAGCTCCAAATAACAAAGAGGCAGAGAACCTGAATAGACATTTCTCCAAAGAGGACATACAGATGGATAATAGACATATGAAAAGACGTGAAGACTTGTGTGGGTTTGGTTTTTTTTTTTTTACTTCCTGGATTCTCTACTCAGAAGTGGGTAGAGAATCCTTTTCTTCTGGGAAGCTGTACTCTCATATGCTCTGGTGAAATTGTGAGTTTTAATTCCCCAACCCCTCCCACACACCGGGATGGATGCATGACTCAGGCTAAGCCAACAAGGGCACCACTTACTTCTTTAGCGATAAAGATTAATCCAAGGGCTGGGCACTGTTCAAGCTGGGCCAATCAGAGCTCTTTCAGGAATGAACATCAGGGTGTTGGGAGAAAGAGGTCTTTATTTTCTGTGTGTGTTTGTTGCTGACTGTATCTGTTATGTTCTCATCAGGTGAAGATGTCTTTCTGCAGAGGCTGGACTGAGATCCCCAGGAGAAGGAAAGATAAGCAGTGATGAGAAACGGTGGACACCTGTGGACAGAGAAACAGTGACAGAAGAGGGAAAGGAGCCAGGGAGTATGACAGAGAGAGAGAGAGAGAGAGAGCTGATTGGCTAAAGTCACCATTTCAACAACTCGAGACCCTAACATAACGATTCATTGCCCATAGCCTTCTTAGCCACCTAAGGGAACGGATTGCTCCTATGGTCAAACCAGCTTGAACTGGGCCACCGACACTTTCATCCCTGTGCTCCCCGACTGCTATAGATACAAGGTCCCTGCCTACCAGGGTCGCTTCAGTTACTGTCCATGCCTGGTGCTCTGGTCCTCTGCCAGGCTCCGCAGTCAACAATTCTGTTCCTGAATTTCCAATTTACTAGAACAAGCTATTTCCTTTCCTTCGCATAAGCCACCCAACTTCTCAGAACCAAAAATCACTCTCCACACGTGTAGGGATGCCTAACAGCCATGAGGAAAATCCTGACAAATGAGAGAGGAGAACGGTGGCTTGAGGGTGCTGTAGAGAGAAGAGAAAGTGGGGGTTCAGCTGGTATCGTTTCTTTCCTGACCGCAGGGGAAGAGAATATCAAATCCAGTTACCAAACACAGGAGAAAGCAGCAGTGTGTAATACACACACACACCGGTGGGAGGGTCTCAGGGAAGAAAACAATGTCTCTGGGAACCATCCAGAGAGACTGGACTTCATGGCAGGAGCACTGATGGAATGACAGTGATCTTGGTCAATAGGGAAGAGCCTATTGGAGCATCTGTCTTCAGGGACCAATGATTGACAAAGGGGTGGGGCTTTTGTGATGGGAACAAAGCCAGTGAGAGCCCTGAGGACTGGAGGTGCAGCCAATGGGAAAGAGAGTGTTTTATCTGGGGGAAATCCCAGGATTTGTCATCTGGGGGATGAGATGTCTTTGAAGGAGCAGTAAAGTCCATGGCATCATTCCCTGAAAACTGAGAAGAGGGCATTGCTCCACAATAACCAATCATAGGAGCAGGCAGCTGTGCCAGGAAACCCAGTCAGGTGCCAGAAAGAAGTGGCTGAGTAAGCTGGTCGATGGCAGAGTCAGCACAAATGTCAGAGACTGACCCTCAGACAGGGAGTGGAAGGTCGTGTGTGGTCCAGCCTCAGACCCTGTCCTTCATGGGCATCTCCTCTCACCCCACTTAACTCCCCCCCCAACTCTCATCAAGCACACAGAAGTTGGCAAGGCAACACAAGCAAACATTTAATACCCCTTCTCCCTGTTCTGTGAAACCCACAGGGAAAGGGAGACCTTCTCTGTGTCTGACACAGGTGATCTCAGTGTGTGAGGATGCTGGGAGCCTCCTGTTGCTACTCCTCCAGCCTCTTCAGAGGTGAGAGGTGAGGGAAGAAAGAGGTCTCAGAGGTTGCTCACCTGGCACAGGTCAGCCCCACTGCTGCCTCCTGCACAGACCCTGACTCTGTGACTTGCCCAGGATGGATGTCCTCACATAGCTTCCAGAAAAGATTTCTACTTCTGCACAGTGGAGGGTGTCAGGAAAGTTCTCTCAGGGGGCAGGGGTTGTAAGTTCCCAGAGAGAGCAACCCTTTCCCTCCACCCCTGTCAGCATCTGGCTTTCCCAGTGCACCCACAGCTGCCCAGTGCAGTGTCACAGGGCTCCCCACTTCTCACCACTTTGAACAAAGCCCAGGTCCCTGCTGTTTCCTTTTCTCCACCTGTAGTAGGACCACTGGGCCTGCCTTTTGTGTCTCTCCCTGAGTCATTTTCACATTAAGTATCAGATGATTGGAGGACTCAGGAGTGCCCTCTTGTGATACTTCTTTCCCTCTCCCTGCAATCTCCTCATAAACAGAAACCACCAGGTTCTCCATCTCAGCTAAATCCTGTTCTTCCAAATGTCACCTCCTCCTAGAAGCCTTCTCTCACCATTTTATTATTATTTTCTAAATCCTCACCCAAAGATACATTTATTGACTTGAGAGAGGAAGAGAGAGAGAGAGAGAGATGAGAGAAACATTGATCAGCTGTTTCCTGTATGTGCCCCAAGCGGGGACCAAACCTGCAACCTAGGTTTGTGCCTTGACTGGGAATTGAACCCTCAACCTTTTGGTGTACCGGAGAGTGCTCCAACCAACTGAGCCACATGGGCCAGGGCTGACCATTTTAACTAAAATACCACTCCTCCTCCACTCCCTGTCTTCTTACTGTGTGATATTTTATTATAGCTCATAACTCCACATCATATTTCATTTTATGTGATTATTTATTTATTTATTGTCAATTTCCCCCACTTGGCAGGCAACCCCATGGGGAATGGGACTCATCCAATACAGCACCTGGGGCCTGTCAGATCCTCACAAGTGTTGAATTAACATCTGGAAGTAGATCTCTTATTTTTTTCTTTTTTTAAATAAATAATACATTTAAAATTTTATTTTTCAATTCCTGTTGACCTCAATATGATTTTATATTAGTTTCAGATATCATCCATAATGTTTAAATGATTATATAATACACAAAGTTTCCCCCAATAGTCTGCTAAGACAGATAATGTGATGAATTCAAACCTTGCCATTTTGGATTTACTAGAATTCCTGGCTCAAAGTACTGAATAAGGCCCTCGATTCACTGCATTCAACCACCTTTCATGGAAAGTGTTCCAATTTAGTTTCAGTAGCGGAAGCTGTGGGTCCCACATGTTTTGTGTGTGTGTGTGTGTGTGTGTGTGTGTGTGTGTGTACATTTTAAATACCAACACTGAGGTTTTTGTGCTTTGTGTTTGGTTGTAGGTTCCTGCTAAGTTTATTTTATTTTAGGTATATTGTTGATATTTTAATAAGACCTTGAAAAATAATAAAGCCAAATATCACTACAGGTCATAGGAATCTTTATTTCACTGAATTTCCTGGTCAAGCCATAGGGGCAGAGATGGGAGTGTGGAGAAATTAGGAATTTCCTTCTATGATTTCATGTATCCACTTGTGGTTCCAGTATAGGGGGGTGTAGACGACTGGGTCAGGTGGTTCTGTAGAAGGAACATATCCACGGGACACCAGGCCTTGCAGGGAGCCTCCACACATCAGTGGACTCCCTGAGTCACCCTGGAGGGGAGAGAGCAAATCAACTTTGCCCTTAGAGCAACCTGCACTGAGGTCTCCTACACTCTGTGGTTATCAAGTCTTTGTCCTGCCACACCCATTGTCCACCTTGGCCAATGGGAAGAGACTCATTGTCTCTGTGCACCAATGGGAGAGCAGGAATTAATACTCACGTGGAGAGGAGAAAGGAGGGTTTCTGAAGAGACTTGCTTGGACCCTGGCCAATAAGGCCAATCACTGGGAGGGGGCAGGGCTTCTTGGAAGTCAGAGCTTCATTAATGTTCTCTCATGAACAACTCTTTGCTAAGCAACTTCGAGAAAGAACATTATCTCCAGCAAATCAATACATGAACTTACCCAGGAATGGGGGACAAGCTAGTCTCAAAAACCAGGGGCTGGACCAATGATTCACAGGGTTCAGTGCAAGATGAAAATGTGGACCACCAGGTACAAACATATACATTTTGACACAAGAAAATGAGTGCATTAAGCCAAGTGCTTAAGCTGAGTGTGGGGTTCTGTGTCCCTGTGCAACCTGTACTTTCATGAATCAGGCTGTCAAGGGAACAAGGGGGGACCCCCTTTCTTTAGGACATACAAGTCTCTTCCATTGCCTCTACCCCTAACACACACAATCCAGCTGCTTCTGAAAGCTGAGTGTGCAGATATGAGCCAAGAGAGTGGGGTGACAAAGAAGCAAAGGATGAAAGAGAAATAGAAAGGGAGAGAGAGAAGGATGGAGAGAAGGAAGGGAAGAAGAGGGACAGAAAAGCAGAAATGTTGGCAGTGCAAAAAGAGGCAGAAATGGAGGGAAATAAAAGAGTGAAAGAGGCTGATCCAAACAGAGAGAGAGACAGAGAGGCAGAGGGAGAGATCAATCCTAACACAGAGAGAATACAGAGGAAAACAAAGAAATGAAGTGAGATGTGAAGAATGATGAGGAAAGATGGTTCTCAGACACAGACAGGGGATTACAAAGATGAGGAAGGGGGAACAAAGAAAAGGAGGGGCTCCTTCTTTTCCCAGAAGCAGGAACAGATACAAAGATATGTAAAGAAGCCAAACATTAGCTTCTGGTACATCTCAGTAATTGCAATGAGAATTTTAATGCATACTTTAAAAATCAAATTCAATATGAAAAAAAATCCATGACAAACTTGGTATTCTAACTTTAGATAAACCCAAGGTCAGTACTGTGCTATGCTGAATTATACAGGAGCCCAAGGCAAATAGAAAATCCAGTCAAGTCTGATTGTTCTTTGTTTTAAAAAATTGATTTTTTTGGCCATCAAGGATTTTCTCCAAGAATCATTTTTTAAATATTTCATTGGAATAGGATTCATCTTGGTCACTGTTTGGTGCCCCTTAAAGTCTGTGCTTGTAGCCAGTGCCTCCCTCCCCTTTCCCCTAGTTCCTGCCCCACTTTCTCCCCTCCAGTTTCTAACCTTCAACCCTGTGCCCACCCCCAGGGCTATGTGGGCCCCCTGGGCTCCCACTCTGAGTGAGGCAGAGGACTGAGCAGAGAGAACAGGACTGTGGGACTGGTCAGGTGCAGAGGGAAGGCTCAGCACCAGGGCCAGGCTCCCAGACCCTGGGTGGAGGGGAACTGAGGGCTGTGGTCTGAGAGGAAGCGGGACCCAGGGCAGGAGAGGAGGGACTCACTCTGTAGGCGAAGGTTCCGGCAGGGGCAGTTGTACACATCATGTGTGTCTTTGGCCGGATACTGTGCAGCTTCCCGCAGTCCTTGTGGGAGATGAGGGTGACATTGGAGCACTGGAGTGCTGATGGCTGCGTCACTGTCAGGCAAGGGAGGGGGAAGTTAGAAGCTTAGTCCGGTGGTCCCCTGGGTGCTGATGTGAAGGAATGGTGGCCTTGGATATTGAATAAGGACAGGTGGGGTGACTCAATGCTGTGGTGGTGAGCAGGTACCTACCCTCGGACTCCTGGGTGTGAAGGAGGAAGGGGTCTGTGTCTAAGCTCCTGGGTTTGAGGGAGGGTGGTGCTGGAGGCCAGGCTTTCCAGGCTGTGGGAGGACAGGGCTGGATCCTGGGTCCTGGTTCCCTAAGTCTCTAGTGATGCATCTGGGGATAGGAGTCCATTGTCTGAGTGAGAAGCTGGCTGTGCTCCTGGACTCCTGGGCCCATGGTATGGAGACCTGGGATTTGAACTTATGGGTCTTGGGGAGGGAGGAAGGTCTGAAGACCAGGGCTTCTGGATCTGAGGGTAGAGAACCTGGGAGCCTGGACTCCTGCGTGTGGGAGAGGATCGCATTGAGGGTCCGGGTTACTCAGTCACAGGCGCAGCCTCACCTAGGTTCGTGTCCATGTTGTCCCAGCCAGAAAAGGTACAGTGGGCCCCAGGGCGTCTGCAGCGGGAGGGCAGTGTGACCTTCCTCACAGTCTCTGACAGTGGGGCTGGGCTGCTCAGCTTCACGAGCATGAAATCATGAATGTACTTCTGACTGTGGAACCGGGGGTGAATGAATGACTCTGTGGCCCTGATCCTCACTGCGTTCTTATCATCCAGAAGATCGCTGCCCATGTGCACGGTGTACTCACTGAAACACAGCAGCAACGACGTGCAGAGAGAGGGTGACGCTGTGACTGAGAGAGGGGAATGGAAAGGGTGACAGACTCCCTGAGATAGGGGGACAGAGATGCAAGGAGGGTAGACAGAGACCCAGAGTGTGGAGAACCACTCAAGGAGAGACAGGAGCCCTCAGAGAGGGAAAGACACGGGGACAGAGAGAGCTGAGGACGAAGACCCAGAGGGACAGATGGAGTCGTTGTGGTTCCCCTGCCACGTACCTCCTGTTGCACTGGGCGACCGTGAGCACCCACTGCTCGCTGACTAGCACGCCTGAACAATGGAACTCACTGTCATGCAACAGGGCCACCTGCCAGGGCTGGGAGCTCCTTGGACATGGAGATCCATTAACAATATTTTCCCCATTGTTGTTGTTGGCTGCATGGAGACATGGAAAGAACGTGGGTAGCAGGCACCAGGGAAAGACTGAGGTCACAGCGGATGGATGCTCAGAGACAGTGAGGGAGAGAGACAGACATGGAGGTGTGGAGAAGGGCAGGGGCAGAAACTGAGCACAGGGCAGAGAAAGCTGCAGACAGAGATGGGGACCCATGGAGGGAGCCTGCTCAGGACCCAGGTGGAGTGTCTGGTCTGTAGGCTGATGGGAGAGACACTGAGGGCAGGAGGCAGCCTGGAGGGCACAGGGTCCCCAGGAGTCAGAAGGAGTCAGGAGGGAAGGGGCCCCAGCAGGAGAGCCCTGTTTGCCTGGGAGGAAGCTTCTGTGGGGTGGGGGTGGGGGCAGGTGGGGTCTCTGTGAAGAGGGCGATGCCCTAGAGGGAGAAGGTAGGGACAGTGCAAGGCTCAGGGGCAAGGTAAGGCCTCCCAGTCTGGCCCTCACCTCCTTGTCCAGCAGCTCCCAGGGCTAAGGACAGTAGCAGGATCAGCAGGGGTGAGAGACGGGGACTTGCCATGTTGTCTCTGGGAGCCTCTGGGGGCTGGCACGTGGAGGGAGGAGGAAGGGTGTCTCCTGCTGGGGCTGGAAGGACAAAGAGTTCAGGAACCAGGAGTCCTGGTCCCCAGTTTCCTCTTTCTCAGACCCAGGGTCCCAGTTTCTCAAACCCCTCTTTTTTGAGTCTCAGAAGTCCTGACCTGAGACACCTTCTACTTCAGCCCTGGGAATCTGGCTGCCTATTTCTATCCATTTATAATCCTGTATTTCGAGTTCTTTTTCAGTAAAAGACTGAAAACCTCACACCTCACGGGTCTCCTTTTCAGACTGGGTTCGGGGCTCCTGTTACAGGACCTGTGGACGGGTCCAGGTGAGGGGTCTCTCTGTCACTGTGGCTTCTCTGCCTGCCGCCAGGTGTGAGAAGCTGTGGTTGTCAATGCCAGAGTTTGGTGAAAAGGAACAGAAGTGATAGGGTACTCAAGACTTGGAAAATTTTAGCTTAAGGTAAAAAGTTATAAGTCTATCAAGTCATGTGTCTGTTAAGGTTTTTGTTTCAGAAACTACAGATAAGGCTCATCTGGCTCCTGGGAAAACAGCTGACCTCCTGGGGCACTGCGAAAAGATTGCCATCTGGGGACATCTGGACCTTTTGTGTTCCAGGAAGATAGAGAGGACCCAACATTCCTGGGAACAGCTAACTGCCCAGAACAGGAATGTTGCAGCTTGGCTCACCTGATCCTCCCTGAATTTCAAAGCCCTCACTGCACCTGGTTGATTCCCTGTTCTAAAAGACCTGGCCAGGAAAGAGAAGGGAAGATAGTCTGTTAGGGTAGGAACCCACCATCTTCTCAGATCACCAGCCATCTGAATAAAGTGCCCATAAAAGATTCAATCGCTGTCATTGCTTATTGGGTTTGGTAGTGACAGGCAGCCCGAATGCTGGTATCTTTTCCGGTTACAGAGCTATTTATTCAAAAGTTATACAGGTTTAGAGTAATGACAGAATGTCACTGTTAAAATCCCCAAGTCCCTTAAAACACCCACAAATACACCCAATCCTCCCCGCCCCTCCTTTGCTCAGTCCAGCCAGTCTCAGAACATGCCCATCAGACGTACCGTCCCTGTCCCTCCACAAGAAAAAGAACAGAAGTCGGCTGCTCACTCCTCCCGGTTCCTCCCAGGAACTTGTGCTTGGCTGGGCAGGTTTTCTGTAGTTCCCAGCACCGGCAGCCCTGTGGCAGTGATCAGCAGTCCTGAATCCAAACCCACTTGGCACCTTCTGCCGGCCCCTTCCCTTACTGCAGGGTCCCACACAGCCCTGGTCCCCAGTCCTGCATGGTCTCCCGTCCCTCCTGGCAGCCCGCCTTTAGTTTAAATCTCAGCCTGGCCCCTCCTCCATAACCCCGTTTCCAACTCCTCCTGAAGCCAGAAAAGCTGGTTTTCATGCTGCCTGTCAGAAACCAGACCCACTAATTAGAGACAGGGATGGAATCTTTATTGGGTGCTTTATTCAGGTGGTGGGCAAGAAGGTGGGTTTACACCCTAAAGGACTGTTTTTCATTTCCTTCCAAACCAGCCTTTTGATAACAGAGAACAAGGTGCAGTGAGGGGTTTTGAAATTCAGGGAAAAATTAGATTAAAGCACTGCAGCACTCTGGCCCTGGGCGGGTAGCTGTCTGCAGGGCAGGCGGGTGGTGTCTGTCTCTCCCTGGAACACAATGGCTCGGGTGTCTCCAGCTGTGCCCCAGGAGGTCGACCCTTTCTCCCAAGAGTGGTGAACTGCCATACCTGCAGTTCCTGACACAATAGCTTTAACATATGCGTTACCTACTAGGCTTATTAACTGTTTACCTGAAGCTAAAAGTTGTCCCACTCTTGAGTCCCCTGTCACTCCCACAAGTCAGCACTCTTGCAGTGTCCAGCCTTCTGGGGCTGCTGCAGTCAGTCCGGGCAGGCGTGGACCTGTGGCCTGGAGGGACCTGTCTCCGAGCTCTCACGCAGGGGCTGCAACTAGGGAGAGCTGCCTTCCAGTCACCTCAAGGTCAACGTGATGCATGCCTTCTGGCTCCATTCCGGCTGGAAGCTAGTCCGTTGTTATTCATGCACAAAAGAAGCATTTTTGCACATCAGGTATGAAGCTGGCCTGCAAAATAACTCTCTAAGGCTTTGCTTGTAGGTCCCTTCCCCCAACCCAGACTTGTGGGGGTTGGGAGAATCCTATATTTGTGTATTTTCTGGACACCCTGAGTTCTGAATCCTGTTACAAACCCCTCTTTGGGGGAGCCTGGCTGTACCCCGTTACACTCCTCTCCCTCCTCCCCTTAAGGCAAGGGCCAGCTGTCCTTTCAGACTCTTCTACCTGAGCCCAAATGAGATTCCTGCTTGCAGCTGGTCTGATAGGATCTGGGCTCCCAAGGAGGCTGGGAGCTCAGTGTGTCCAGCCCTGTGCAGAGTGTTCCTCTTACAGCACCCCTACCCCTGTGCCCGGAGTCCTGGAGAGCATGTGCACTCAGCTCCGGGGTGCCTCTCCCTGCATTTGCTTTTACCTGGAAGCCCTGAGACAGCTAAACCCACAGGCTCACATTCTACCTCCACCCTCCCTCCTGAGGATGGGACAGGGTGCTACCCTGGGGGGTTGGCCCCAGCACATTCTAGCTCTGAAACTGGAAAAGCCAGCATTTGGGCTGCCTGTCACATACCAAACCCAATAGTCAGAGACAGGGACGGAATCTCTATGGGCTCTGTGTTTAGTCAGATGGCCGGCGATCTGAAGGGACAGCGGGTTTACACCCTGACTGTCTTACTTCTCCTTCTAAGTCAGCCTTCTCATAACAGAGAGCAAAGTGCAGTGAGGGATTTTGAAATTCAGGGAAAAATTAGATTAAAATACCACAGCACTCTCGCCCTGGGTGGTTAGCTGTCCCTGGGGGGATGGGGCACATCTGGTCTGTCTCCCCCTGGAACACAATGGCTCAAATATCTCCAGCTGTATACCAGGTGGTGGTCTCCAGCTGTGTCCTAGGAGGCTGGCTGTCTCTCCTAGGAGTGGCTGACCTTACCTGCAGTTCCTGAACCAATAGCTTTAACATCTGCATTATCTACTAGGCTTATTAACTATTTACCTTAAACTAAAAATTTCCAACTCTTGAGTCTACTATCAGCTCTACCATCCCTGGTGGCAGCTACCCACAGAGGAGCCAGGTGCTGGTGTTGAGGGGCAGGGGCAGGGGTCACGGACCTGTCTAGCTCAGGGGTGGACTGTGTCCAGGGGCCTCTGCTTTGCCCAGTTATCTTTCCCTCACCACCCCTCATGTGTGGTCCAGAGTGTAGAACCTCCACCCAAACTCTGCTCAGCCTGTGGGAGCTTTTACAGAATGAGTCCCAGATGGGGCTTTGGGCCTGAACCCAATACCAACCCTAGTAGAGGGTTATGAGTGAGTAAGAGAAGAATTTTCTAACTCCACCCCGTCAATGCTCACTGTTTCACTTAGTCTGTGTCTCATATTATACCTAGACTTCTATATAGCTTGCGTATTTGTAACAAAAATATCTACACTAAACATTATCTAAGGTAATCATTTATCTACTGTATAAAATATCCTGAATGATTTTTTTTTCTCTCAGTACATTTAGATCATTTCTCCTTCTTTAATGCTGTTGTGTAATATTCCTTACTATGATCAATGTATATTTGGATAGTTTTCATCTTACTAATGATGGGATGAATGACTTTGAACATTCAATGTGCTCATTGTATGCTTTCCAGAAGCAGCCAGTGAGCATTTACTTTGTGCCAGAAGCTCTTCTGGCCTCTAGGGATGCAGCATGAACAAAACAGCAAAAATCCTTCACAAAGTTTCTTGTTCCAGTCGATGGAGATACTATGTGAAAAAATTATGAGTGCTTAAAATATATACTGTCTTTTTTTTTTAAACCTGGTGTTAAGTGTTTCGGAGAAAAGAAGACCAGAAGGGTAAGTAGGGAATTATTGGTTCCCTTCCCTTGGAGTGACACTGGGGCTCTAATATTAGAGAAGACAGTTAAAAAGACTCCATGTGAAGAGGATATTTGAAGAAAATTTTAGAGGATGTGGTGGATGAATTTATGCAGTGACTTAGGATCAGTGAGTCCCAGCAGTGTGGACATGCAGGTGAGAAGGGAAGGGGCGACCCAGAATGTTCTAGCGGAGAAGCTTTTTTTACTAGATGTGAACAAGCCAAAGGGGGAAGAGGGGGGCATTAAGGAGAGTAGAGACAGCACAGGACTGGTGCACCTAGGGGTGGAGAACCAGGGTAGGACTGGGACTTTTCTTTGAGCAAGACAGAAACCATTTTCAGATCAGCAAATCTCTAATAATGGAATTGCCCCCCACTTCTAAATCAGACCCTAAAATATGATTCATTCCTCAGCTCTGAGCCCAAATCTTACCTCAATCCTGACTCCTAATTTAATTCTAACACTGTTTCATAATCTGACCCATGATAGACATTGCTGTTGTCTACCCAAACATTCATTCCTTCTGCCATTTGTCAGAATCTCAGTTTAGCTGGATGACCTGCTATCCTCACTGTGACTACAAATAAGTTTTACTGCACCAAGCATGGGAGGTATAGTCCACTTTCCAGGGACTAGCTTAGAACCAGGCCACTTCTGGGAACTTAGGAGAGAAAATGAACAGACCTCGGTGATGGGCTGAACGGAACTTGTGGTGAGGGAGATGGAGACGTTAGGGCTTCCAGGTCTCTCACTTGGTGGGCAGTGTTGCCATTCAATGCGAAGGCATGGTCGGGTTTTATCAAGAGCTTATGAGGTGGTGAGCAAGACCACAGTCTCTGATTTCAAGCATAATTCCAACTCCAGTCTTTACTCTGACACGGCTCTCAACTCCAAACTTTAAACAAGCCTGAGTTTTAACCTACAGTGTCAATCATATGGGATCCTAATGCTCAGTCATGGGCATCTCCTCTCACTCCAGGTAACTCCTCCCTCCCTGAAGCTCATCCTGCAGACAGGGGTTTTCCTTAAAATGACAGCAGCTACTTAATGCCTCTGATCCCTGCACTGTGTGACCTGCGGGGAGAGTGTGGCCTATTCTGAATCTCCTTCCCACTTTACAGAGAATAGAATGACCTCTTTGGGTACCAGCTTTTTCAGACCATACAGTGCCACTCCTCCAGTCTGTGGATATGTTTTTATTAATTGGTTTGAGAGAGAGAGAGAGAGAGAGAGAGAGAGAGAGAGAGAAACGTTGATTAGGAGCCTTCTGTACATGTGTCCTAAGGATCAAACCCACAACCTAGGCATGTGCCCTGATTGGGGATTGAACCTGCAACCTTTTGGTGTATGTGATGACACTCCAACACTGAGCCACCTGGCCAGGGCTCTCTGAGTCATTTTTAAATTAAGGATCAAGTGATTGGATGGTTTGGAGTTGCCCCCTGTTGACACTCGGAGCCTGTCCTTCCAAACTTTCTGCTCTCAGACACCTCGGTTCTCAACGTCAGCCAAACCCCACTGCTTCCAATGTCGCCTGCTCCCAGAAGCCTTCTCTGACCTTCTGTTGGGAACCTCCCTGCCTGGTTTCAGGAGCTGTAACCCCCGCCCCGCCATGGCTAAGGCTGAGTGAGTGACCTTCAGACCATAAACCACTAAGGAGACAAAGCTTATCTCCCTGGCAGGAGCGCTGCTTCTTCTCCTTTTCCCACACTGGCCCCCAATGCTTGATCAGTTAGCCAATGACGGGTAAGATTCCCCAAGGGTGGAATGACTTAAGACAGTAATGATCATGTAGGAGCCCCAGGGAAGGACTTGGGGGGCTACAGCAAAAGGGGGTGATGGACCCTCACCCCTCGGCTTTGACAAAGCCTGAGCCCTCATTCTGCCTGTGAGAAATCTCCTAATTTCTTGGCTGCCTTACTTCCTCTGCATGACTTAATCCTGAAACAATGACAGAGGGCGTTGCAGCCTTGTGCTGGAAAGGGCAGGTTCCCTGGGTGATCAGGCCTAAGAATGCATAAAATCCTGTGAAACCCACTTTGCTCAGAATGCTCTTAATTAAATGATAAGGGCCCAAGCAGGAAATATGTTTGTTTCTCAAAGTTTTGTAGCCCTTTAGCTAACAGACCCTGACTCAGAATAAGCCTTCTTAGTTCTTTGTATGCTGTCTATTGTTTGATCTTTACTGCCTGACAATGATTAATGAACTTTACCTGTATTCCTGTGCAATTTAAAAGCCAATAAAAACCAGTGAAGGCAAGGATCTGGGCACTCTCCTCTTGAGAGAGTGGCCAGGCCGCTCTGAGGTGCCCTCCTCTTGAGAGAGTAGCCGTGCCGTCCCCTTTTCTCCACAGGACTTGGTAGTCCGTGTGAATTTGTCTTGTATCTCATCCATAATTCCACAGACACTTTGGGTCGGTGTCCTCGACAACCTTCTAAACGAAACACTGCTCTTCGTCACTCCCTGTCTTCTTACCATCCATGATATTTTATCATACACCTTCTCTCTACCTCTTATTTCATTTTATATGTACTTATTCTTTGTCTGCTTCCCCCACCTGGCACGCAACGCCACAGGCAAGAACTCATCCAGTATGGCTCCAGGGGCCTGTCAGAGCCTCATAGCTGTTGAATTAACAACTAAAAATGGGATTTATGTTTCTTATTTGGCTGTGAGCAACACAGTTGTCAATGAACATGTCTCCTCGGCAGGTCCAGGTGCCAGAAGCTATGTGATCACGTCTCATTTAATCTTCACAACAGCTTTTACTTTTTGGCTGCGTAGAGTAAATTTTATTGCTGGCGCATGACCAAGTAGGGCTTCCTAAGTCCCTCCCCCTTTTCAGGGGACCTGGAATGAACACTGTGGAGGTCAGAAGATTTTTAGTGTGTTGGTCAGATTGATTTTGGGACAAGGACCTTTGAGTCTCTGGGGGCCTCACCTCCTTTCACTGGGGCTGGCGGTCCTGTGCGGCTCATACTCCTTGGGGGCTACCTGGACCCTATGGTTCGCCACACTGTTGCTGCAGTCAAATTCATTGTCATCACAGGAAATGGGGTTGGCAGAGTAGTCATTGAGGGCAACACCAGCCCAGGCATGGTGGCAGAAAAGGGGTGTCACTGTTAAAGTCTCAGGAGACAGCCGGATCCTCAGTATATCCCAGGATGCCCTGAGGGAACCCTTGGGTGCCTGTTTTGCTACCTTCTTTATATTATCCTATTGGGCAGCTTTTTCCCCGGGGGAGGCCAGATCCACCACGACACATCGGAGGTGAATGCCAGTGAGCTTCCCATTCAGCTCCGGGATGACCTTGCCCACAGCCTTGGCAGGGCCTGTAGAAGCTGAGAGGATGTTCTGGGCAGCCCCTCTGCCATCACACTACAGCTTCCCAGAGGGGCCGTCCACGGTCACCTGGGTGACAGTGAGGCGTGCACTGTCATTATGAGTCACTGCTCAGTGCCCCAGTTGTCATGGTGACCTTGGCCAGGGGGCAATGCACTCCGTGCAGGAGGCACTGTTGACAGTCTTGAGGGAGTAGTCATACCCATCATGGTCCACAGCCATCACAAACTTGGGGGCATCCGCAGAAGGGGCAGAGATGATGACCCTTGGGCTCCCCCTTCAGGGGAGCCCCAGCCTTCTCCAAGGCAGTGAAGACACCACCAGATGCCACAGCATGCTCAGCACCAGCATCGCCCTGTTTAACATCGGCGTGGTCTCGCTCCTGGAAGATGGAGACGGCCTTGAACTTGCCATGGGTGGAATTATGCTGAAACCTGTAGAGTGTGCAGTTGAGATCAATGAAGGGGTCATTGATGGTGACAACACTCACTTTTTTTTAGAGTTAAAGGCAGCCTTGGTGACTTGGCACCCAGTACAGCCAAATCTGTTCACTCTGTAACCGAACATGTGTCTGACCGCCCACTGCTTCAAAAGCCAGTACTGGAGAGGCAGGTGCTGATGCAAAGGAAAGTGGTTTTATTGAGGTGCCAGCAACCTGGAAGGTGAGGGACTCTCATCTCAAAGCCCATCCCAGCCTCTCAGGTGTCCTGGCTGGTTTCCACAGAGAACCACGGGAAGAGGTGAACTAAGGCATTTCTGGAGACGTGCAGTTTCTGAGCTCTGCTCTCGGGTGGTTTCAAGGCTTTTGCCTCCATACATCGTCATGGAGATTCACTGCTCAATCTGCAGTTTCTCTGCTGACGTCTGGAAGCAGAATGTGCAGGCAGCGTTTCTGCTGCTCCAACTCCAGTCTCTGAGCTCACCCAGTTCCCCGCACCATCAGCGCTGTGCCTCAGCTAAGCAGGAGCTGCACCTGCTCCTGTCTCTAAAATGCTTATGAGGAAACTTTTAATACACGAATCTTCTATGAGTTTGCTAGTGCAGCTGATTCTGTAATTACCACCTGATTTGTGTATTATGTTTACTTCAGTCGCTGTTTGTTCCACAACCATCAGCATCGAGTCTCAGAATCCCGGCTGCTGTGGTTCAGGAGGCAGGCGGTGCGTGGGCAAGAGGGGCGGAGAGCCCACAATGGCTTTCGGAAGGTGGGATGGGCTCAATCACGTCATCGTTCACTCGTGCAAAAAACTCCTCCAACCAATGTGTATGGAGCACCATTCTGAGCAGGAGGAACACCCAATGACAGAAATAGATGTAACATGAGACCTCAGGGAGCTTTAAAACCAATTGGTTGGTGGTTCTCCTTTTGCAGGTGAGGCAAGTAAGCCTGAGAGATGGGAAGGGACTTAGACAAGGGCCAGAGCCATGGTCAGCGCGGACCTGCCTGACCCATGAGCAGGTGGGTTTCCACAGCCCCACCCCCACGGACTATCTAGAAGTGAGAGTCGGACAGGCAGGAGCCTGAATCCTGATTTTGCTGCTTCCTGGTGAATCGCATCACCTGTCTGAGGTAAGCCTCAATTTCCTCACTATGAAGCAGGCTGGGGGGCTCCTGGCACCTGCAGGTCCCAAAGGGAGGAGGACCTCGGTGGACGTCCAGAGTTTTTGGGTCCCGAATGAAAAAGGAACTGAAATGTTGACTGTGAGTCCTGGGCAGACCTCTCCTGGGTCTGACGGATAAGGATCTGGGAGGCTCGATGCAAGAAGCTGTCTTCAGATCCTGTGTGCAGGGTGTCGGGGGCTGTAGAATTTGTACAATATGGGCAAGGAGGGAGGGTGGTTAGAAGAACCTGGAGAGTATAAGGAGCTGAGAAGAAACATGAACCCAAATGGGGGTCGACATGTCTGACAAGCTCAGTAACTAACATTCACCACAACCATGGGTATGCTTATAAAAAATTTCCAGCTGCGCAGATTATTAAGGAAAGTCACCTCCTAAGCCCTCTGCGGTAGGTTAACCTTTACCTTGAGCAAGCTCTGTTCACTATTTTTGAGCATCTGGAAAAATAACATGCTTCAAATGTCAGAATGATTTTTTTTTTTTTTAGATCTGCACATGGAACATTTTGATCCTGGGAGCAGATGACTCCAGCATTCCTCAGAGTCTTTTTTTTTTTTTTTTACCCATATGCCCCACTAGAATATTCATGTGACATCCTAAGTGTCTTGCATCACCCTGCAAAAGAGGTACATATCTCTCTGTTTTACTTTGTATCTGAGCCCAGTGCTATCTCAGCTTTCCTTTGTATAAATGCCACAAGAGGACTCTATCAGGTCACGGCAAAGAATTCCACCTGTGGGCTGGCACATAGGAGCGGAGAGGCAGGGCCAGGCATCTCCAGCCAGACGTCATGCAACTGCCGTGTTTGGCTATGTTTTAGGATGTTTGCAGTGACTATTGATTTGGAGTAGCATGCGGGAGACAGGAACTGTTGATGAAGCTTCACAGGGGTGCGTGGCCCCAAACCCCAGGCACCCTTTCAACCTGTCCAGCGGCAGCCGGGTGAGGCAGGAGCCCTGGATTCCTGGGTTGGAGGGAGGTGGAGGTTTTGGGCTCAGATTTCTGGCTTTGAGGGTGGAGGGAAGTTGGTGCCCAGACTTCTGAGTTCGTGGGAGGGGGGGATTAGGGGCCTGAGCTCCTGGGTCTGAGAAAAGAGGTGGCTGGGAGCCAGAACCTGGAGTGAGACAGGTGTGTCTGGGGGACCAGACTCCTTGTTTGAAGGAACATTGGCCTGAAGCTGGAACTGTTGGGTCACGAGGAAGCTGTGGGCCCACAGTCCTGGGTTTTAAGGAGGAGGGGGTGGGGCCCAAAATTCCTCTTGATGTCCCCACGAAACCAAGGAGACTCGGTGGGCACAGCTGGCCTCAGTCTTGGTCCCATGCACCGAGGAGAAGAGAATGGAGCTGCGTTCTCCGAGCTGGCGCGTGGGCCGCCCTGCGGCTGGCCCTTGGGGAGTTGGGGCTGTCGGAGCCGAGAAGTCCAGAGGGAGAGGCTGCTTCCTCTTCTTCGTTGCAAACCTTTGAAAATATCCGCCGCGCAGATGTCCCATAGTCTCCTCGCCCTGAAGTCTCGAATCCCCAATCCCCAGAATCTGCATCCCTACAGCATGCTCTGCTGACCCGCCCCCCCGTGATGGTTGGCTCAGAGGTGCCACTGAGTCTGCGCCACGGAGGAGCTGGGTGGTCGCCAGGCGACCGCGTGGGGGGAAAAGGAGCAGGCGGGAATGAGTGGGGGCTTGCAGCGACGAGGGCTGGAGACCTGGTCAAGAGGGGAGACGCGTGCGGGGCTCAGTGTTGAATACCAATGACGAGATCTGTGGGTGTCAGCGGTGTGGGTCTTGGGAGTCTCTGAAGGGCGTAACGGGGTGCATTGGGTTGACCCGCGGTTTGCGTAGCCCATGCGGGGAGTCCGTTGGGGTCGGTTAGCGTGGAACGTGCGAGGGTGTTCATGGGCCAGCCTGTAGGTCAGCGATGGAGGGAAGCTGGGGGTCAAAGCTAGAGGCCTGGGGATCAGTGCTGAGGGCTCGTGCCGTCACTGAGTGGGGAGGCTGCGGGGTCCCTGGTAGGGCTGTGGGGTTAGTGACCGGAGCCCTGAGGTCAGCCAGGGACCGGAGAGTCTGTGGGGTATTCGCAACGCGGAGGTTGTGGGAATCAAGGGTGAGGTATTAGGGTGCAAGAGTGGAGTCGTTTGGGGTTGTAGGGGACTGGAGAGGTCACTGCTGGGTGTGGGGATCAATATTTACGACTGTTTTACGGGGGCAGGTTATAGAACCACCCACCGAGTTGGCCGCATGACCCGGGCGTGACCGGGAGGCCTAAGTAGCGACCTCTGACTGGTGTGCGGATGGGAGCTGTCGCTTTGGGAGGCCTGGGGATAGTGATGGGGAAGGACTCCCTGGGGATCCTTGACTGGGTCTCCAGCCAGCTGACAGGAAGGGACTTTATACGAGAAACCTCTGTGTCTCCCAACGCCTTACCTGCTGTTCCCATCCAGCCACTCCTCAAACCCATGCATCTGTCCAAGTCGCCCCTTCCCTTGGCTACCTCTACAAAAGCTTCGCTTTTTTAAAATAAAGATTTTATCTATTTATTTTTAGAGAGGGGAAGGGAGGGAGAGAGGCAGAGAAATATCAGTGAGTGGTTGCCTCTTGAGCGCCCCCTACTGGGGAATCTGGCCCATAACCCAGGCATGTGCCCTGACTGGGAATCGAACTTGCCATCCTTTGGTTTGCAGGTCAGCACTCAATCCACTGAGCCACCCAGCCAGGGCAAGTTAGGTGTTTTTAAACGATCAGAGACTAAAGAAATCCCAAGTAATTTATTCTAAACACATTTGCTTGTTTATGCATAGAATGCCACTGGAAGGAGTCAGCAAATTCTAGGAAAATGGCTTCCGGGGAGAGGATGTGGGTGGCTGAAGGACCACCGGCGAAGACGGAGACCCTTTGCACCTTTGTGAATGTGGACTTGTGTGAACTTGTTTCTAAAATCTATTAACTGACATGCTCATTAGAAATCTTGTCTAATAGTGCATTAGAACAACACGTGAGTTTGGGAAGGTAAGACATCTATGAAACATTCAACTGTTTTCTTCATTACTTGTTTTAAATTTTCATGTATGCAGATGATACTTTGAATAGCATCCTAATTCTGTTTCCATCCAAATAATCAGAATTATTCTGATGGTGTTCATGCTTCTCCACCATAAGTTTTCATATTTATCATCATTTTACAAATGTGCAATAATTGCATATTCTATTCTTGTCTCACATAGAGGCATTTAGGATACATTTTTTATCTTAATTTTCTGATTCACTAGAAATTTTTTGTTGCTATGTTTGTTGTTATCCCTAATTTTACTTAGAGGAATTTATTGAGGTTTTTGTTGCCATTTAATATATGGTCTTTTAAAAAAAGTTATGTGTAACTATTTGAAAAGAATGTGTATTTTCAATATGTAGCATATTGTCTTCTATGTATTGCTGAAGTCAGTTTTTTAATTGTAATATTTAGGACACATATATAAAATAATATTTGCCTCCTTTACCTGTCACAGTTTTACAGCAGTGTGTTAATATCTTTAATCCCAGTGGCGTTTGTGTCAAATACCCTTGTTTTTGTAACAGCCTTTGTTGGATGGAACGCGGTTCCCTGCCAGTTGCTACAGTATCCACTTCTCACTTCTGACTCGCGTTACTGTACCCATCTCTACTTGACCCCGCTTAATGCATCTTACCTTAAATTTGCTTACCTGCTACTGTGACGATTGCTTTTCCCATTTTCATCATCTGCATTTGCTTGATCCTGATAGATTCTTTTGTCTCCGTTCCTGATTGTTATTTTCTCTGGGTGTCTTTAAGGATTCGGGCGTCTCTGGAAACCAGCCCATCACACCGGACGGGACGGCTTTGTCCGCGCCACGCGGGCCACGTGGAGACGCTCTGGCGCTGCGCTTTGGCGTCCCCCTGGCTGCAACCCTGCAAACCATGACCCCACCATGGAGAAACTAGGTCTCGGCTGCGATAACGAAGGCGGTAACCAGCAGGCTGCGGCTGCCCAGAGCCCGGGAGATCTTCACCGCCTGAGCATCCTGCGCTGCATCCAGTGGCTGTCCCACGCCTGCCGGTGCCGGCGCGCCGGGTGCGCTCTGGCCCCCTGCCAGAAGCTGAAACGGGTCGTGCAGCACACCAAGGGCTGCAAGTGGAAGACCAGCGGGGGATGCCCCGTCTGCAAGCAGCTCATAGCTCTCTGCTGCTACCATGCCAAGCTCTGCCAGGAGCACGCGTGCCCTGTGCTGCTGTGCCCGCACATCAAGCAAAGGCTCCGGCAGGCACAGGCGCTCGGCAGGAGGACGGCCAGTGGCCCGCAGAGGGCTGGCGCGGTGGGGCAGCAACCGGGCCCGCCCTCCCCGACTCCTGCTGCTCCTGCCCCCGCGCAGGCTGCTGGGCCGCAGTTTCCAGGGCCCCCACCTGCAGCGGTGGAAGGGGCAGTGCACTGTCAGGGGGCAGTGCATGTCCATCAAGATCCACAGCCCCAGATGGCACATGTACATTCCTTTCAAAGGCCAATGCAGCTCCAGGTGCCCCAGATGACCCCAATGGCCCCCCTGGGTATGAACCCACCTGCCATGGCCAGAGTTCCAGGGGGACACTCGGAGCCAAGAATGGGGTCCGTGGGGATGCAGCAGCGCCTGCTATGGGCCCAAGGAGGATTGCCTCAGCCCCAGCAGCGACAGGCTGGAATGGCAGGCCCGGCCCAGACGGCAGTGGCCCAACATGGTCAGCCCTGGAGCACCGCTCCGGAGCCGGGACTGGGCCAGGTCACCGTGCCCCATCTCAAACCAGGCTCTGTGTCTCCACAAACCTTACGCAACCTTTTGCGGACTCTCCGGTCTCCCAGCTCTCCCCTCCAGCAGCGACAGGTGCTCAGTGCTCTGATTGCCAACCCCCAGCTGTCGGCCGTATTGGTCAGACAGCGGGCTGCCAAGTACGGCAACCCTAACCGGCACCCCCTCGCTGGGCAGCCTGGCATGCTCCAGAGCCAGCTAGGGCTGCAGCCTCCTGCCCTGCCAGGTCAGCAGGGGGTCCACACCAACCCAGCCACACCAAACAGGAAGCCCACGCAAATGGGCGTCCAGAGGGCCGGCCTGCCCCAGCAGCAACCGCAGCAGCTGCTGCAGCTGCTCCAGCTGCCCATGGCGGGGATGAGCTCCCAGGCTCAGCAGATGAACGTGGACCACGACACCATGGCTTCACAGTTCCGAGGCACCCAGAGACGACAGCAGATGGGTAATGGCAGCCGGTTCCAGCCATCCTGGGCAGTGGGCTACCCTGCACTGCAGCAGCAGCAGCATCCCATGCAGCAGGTGCTGCCAGGGAGCCTGGCACATCAGGGCCAGCACCCCCAGGCCTGGGGAGCAGCCGAGGCAGAAGCCAGTCTGCAGGCCTATCAGCAGCGACTCCTCCAGCAACAGATGGGGTCCCCTGCTCAGCCCAACCCCTTGAGCCCCCAACAGCATCTGCTCCCAAATTGGGCTCAGTCCCCACACCTACAAGGCCAGCAGACCTCTTCTTTTCTTTCCAGTCAAGTGCACTCTCCCCAGCCTGTCCCTTCTCTATGGCTGCAGTCTTGGTCCCCGCACTCCAGCCCTTCCCCAAGGAGGCAGCCTCAGCCATCTCCACAGCACACCTCCCCGCAGACCGGTTCTCCGCATCCAGGGCTGGTAGCCGCCCAGGCCAACCCCATGCAATGAGGGCATGTTGCCAGCCTGGACCAGAACCCGATGCTTTCTCGGCTCACTAGCAACTTGGGCGTGGCGAACCTCCCCGGTGCAAGCACCAGGGACCTGGGACTCACGTCCAAATCTCTCACGAGCACACTACACATACTCTGGAGACTCTTTGTAGCATTTTGGGGGGCAAACAATTATTTTCCCCTCAGCAAGACTGTTTTGTAGTGAAAACAATTTTTAAAAAATCTTCCTTAGCTGAAAAGACAAGTTTCCTTGGAATGCGTAATAACTGTGCTGTAGCTGTTGGTGGTTTGAAGCGGACGTGCAGAAGGAACCTGCGGGCGACAGAACAGGAGGAGTGTGTCTCCGCCGTGGCTGGTGGCCGCCAGCCTTCCCTCCCTCCCCCTGTGTGCCCCTCAGGTGTGCTCTGGGGAGGGGGCCCCTGCCCCGCACCCCCCATAGGTTGCATTATTTTTTTCAAAGTAACTTTTTATTCATTCTAGGCAGTTTTGTCTGTTCACAGGCCCATTCCATTATTACATTTTCCTGTTTCATTTGCTGACCCAACCTCGTAGTAGAGTATATTTGTCTTTGTAGTTTGTTACATAGATGTTACATTCTGAGCTTCTATTTTATGCACTGTTCATATGTCAACTGGTAGTTCCTTTTAAGCTTTTCAGAAGTATTCTTGAATTTTTGTTACTCTAACAAAATGGCTATCAAAAATTATAGGTCTGTTCTTCTTTTTTTTAAATGGGGTCTTTTGACATTCTGTTTTAGTTTTTCAGCTTCAGAATGGAAATAATGAAGGGTGATGACATGCACTGATGTCTATCGTTCATTTAGTCTATTAATTTACACACTCTGAGCCCCCCGCATGACTGGAATCTCTCCGACGCCGTGCCCTGGGAGAGGGTCGTATTTGGTACCTGTGAGTCCTGTATCTCTGTCCCTGTTTTGACTGTTCCTAAGGCTGGGTGTCGAAGAGAACATTCTCCCTTGTCTTGGTGTTTTCTCATTACATCATTTTTAAATCTTACTGTTTAATTAAATTGAAGTGTGCAATTCCATGAAGTGTCGTCTGTATATTGCACTGGGTGTTCACCCCCAAAGTCAAATCTTCTTTCATCGCCATATAGTTGTCCCCCATTGCTTTTTAGTATCCCACCCACTCCCCCTTCCCGCTAGTCACCACTTACCCTGTCGTCTGTGTCTAGGAGTATTGTTTGTTTTTCTTCTCTGTTCATTTGCTGCGTGTGGTTTTATGTTCCATGTGCGAGTGAGATCATGTGGTTCTTGTCCTTTCCCGCCTGGCTCGCCTCCCTTAGCACGCCATCCTCAGGGTCCATTCACGTCGTCACACACACGGCAGTGTTTGAGAGGAAACGCTGCCGTGGAAACGCTGCTCTTCTTGCGGATGGACGAGCGGCATTCCAGTCAGAGCCGTTGTCTACAAATACCTTCTCCCATTCGGGTGGCTGCCTTTCTGTTTTGTGGGCAGTTTCTTTCACTGTGCAGAAGCTTTGTTTGGCACAGTCCCTGCCATTTAACTTTGCCTTTGGGGTCCAATTCATAAAGTCCCCTCCAAGACCAAGGTCACTATGATAAAAAAAAAAAGCAAGAGACAAAGATGAACCTTTTATAATGATAAAGGGGGAACTACATCGAGAAGACATACTACTTGTCAATATATGTGCAGGAATTAGGGTGTACAGAACTACTGTATAAAACAACTATTAATAGAACAAAAGGGAGAAACTCACAAAAACACAATTATAGTTGGGGACCTAAATACCCCATTGACAACTATAGAGAGATTGTCCAAACAGAGGGTCAGTACAGATATATTGGTCTTGTCCTGGTTGGTGTGGCTAGTGGATTGAGTGCCAGCCTGTGAACCAAAGGGTCGCCGGTTCGACTCCCAGTCAGGACACATGCTTGGGTTGGGGGCCAGGTCCCCAGTTGGGGGTGGGTGAGAGGCAACCACACAATGATGTTTCTCTCCCTCTCTTTTTCCCTCCCTTTCCCTCTCTAAAAATAAATAAATAAAATCTTTTAAAACAAAATAAAATTTTCAAAAGTAACAAAACCTGGTCGTCACACTAAGTCTGGCTGGAGACTCCTGTCCCCACCTCTCAGCTCCTTTGTACGAGTCTGGAGGGGAAATTCTTTGTCGTAACTTGTGATAGTCCTCTTGCTGAATTTTTAAAAAGGAAAGCAGGGAAATCTCTAGGATTGGGTACACAGTAAAACAGAGAGGTGCATGTTTCTTTTTTACGGTGATGCAAGACGGTTACCATCTCCTACCAATATTTCACCCAGCTATGCAGGTAAAAGATGACAATGAGGAATGTTGGGGTCATCTGTGGTCAGCATTTATCAGGGTATGGACCTCTGGAGATCTGGAGAAGAGATGCTTCTGACATTTAAAGTTGTTATTATTCCAGATGCAGAAAAATAATGACCAGGGCTTGCTCAAGGTTAAGGTTAACCTGTCCCACAGGCCTTCCTTAGTACGTGACTCCCTGCAATAACCTGCTCAGTTAGGAATGTTGTAACGATCAGAACATCCCCTGCAATGACTTTGAGTTACCCACCTTGTCAGACTCACCAGGTGCTCCCATTCATGCTCATGTTTCTTCTCATCTGTCTTGCACTCGAGAATCTCTTCACTGCCACTTTTCCAGTCTTCTCCATGCTGTAGGACTGGGCAGCGATTGACCCCCTGCACAGAGCAGGTCAAGACCCCTCTTCCCTTTAAACACCAATGAAAGCCGAGTCTCCCAGACTCTCTTCCCTCAGACCCAGGACTCCAGGATGTTCCAGCCCCAGGACCATAGTCAAGGTCCCAGCTCCCTTTAGTTCTGGGCCCAAAAGTCTAATCGCCCACTGAAGTCATCCCTTTGAAACTTTAGAGCCCAGGGAGTCTCTGCTTAAGTGAAGAATTGGGGCTCAGCTCCGAGAGGCGATGTGATTCACCAGGAGGCAGCAAAGCCAGGGGCCAGGAGCCTGCCAGTCTGACTCTCACTTCTGGGGAGCCCGTGGGGGGCTGTGGACACCCACCTGCTGGTGCCTCAGATACATCCGTGCCAGCCATGGCTCTGTCTCTTGTCTCTGGACAAGTCCCTTCCCTCAGCCTCACCTTCCTCACCCTCAAAATGGGGATAACTAACCAATAGATATTTTAAAGATTTTATTTATTTTTAGAGAGGAGAAGGGAGGGAAAAAGAGAGGGAGAGAAACATCAATGTGTGTTTGCCTCTTGTGAGCTTCCAACTGGGGACCTGGCCTGCAACCCAGGCACATGCCCTGACTGGGATTTGAACCCACGACTCTGGTGTTCAATCCACTTGAGCCACACCTGCCAGGGCTACTTGTGAAAATTTTAAATGGAATATTTATTGATTTGTGGTACTGTGCTGGAGAGAGGGAAAGGTGATGGAGCTTCATGGAGGTGGGTGGCCCCAAATCCCAGACATTCCTTCAACATGGCACTGATTAGGGGGAGCACGAGGCTGGCAGCCCAGACTCCTGGCTCTGAGGAAAGAGGGGGCTGCAGGTTTGATCTCCGCTGAGGCCGAGTCTTGGTCCAGAGGGTACGGGGAGCTCCTCCTCTTTCTCCCCCTGGTGGTCAGGCTGAGAAACGACAAGCCCCGGCGGTCCGGAATCGTCGTGCCGGCTCCCAGGCAGCCCATCCAGGACCTGGAGGCTCTGCGCGCGCTGAGAGCGCTATTCAAGGAGCAGCAGAATGAAGAAACTGCGCCCAAGACTATCTTCCAAAGAGTCCAGGATATTTTTATACTCACGCGAGGATGTATTTATTGATGAGAGAGAGAGAGAGAGAGAGAGGGAGGGAGGGAGGGAGGGAGAGAGGGAGAGAGAGAGAGAGAGAGAGAGAGAGAGAGAGAGAGAGAGAGAGAGAGAGAGAGAGAGAGAGATGTTGCCTCCCGCACACTCCCCAACTGAGGATTGAGACGATAACCTAGGTATGCTCCCAGACTGGGGATCCAACACGCAGCATTCTGATGCCGGGGACCACTCTCCAACTAACCGAGCCACCTGGTGGCCAGGGCACGTCTCTGTATTTTTGAGCCCTGCCAAGTTGATGGCAAGCACCTTTGCGGGTCAGTGAGAGTGTGCTGCACGCGACCTCTAAGCAGCAGGCCTCCGATGAGGAGGCACCGGCTACAGTGACCCCCTGTGTGGAATGACTGCTAATGCTGATCTGCTCAGCTGTTTACACGTTTCTCCTGGCTTGCAGGAAAGAGGGATGCGTCTGTGACGGCTGATTCATGGAACTGGCGGCGACGCCACGAACACCTTCAGTCCCTGTGGTTGCATAAAAGCGAAAGGTGGCATCTCAAATATTGCTCAGTGGTTTAAGACTCATCGCCTTCCTCTGTTCGGAAATACGTGTTGCAAGAGTAAAGATCACTAAGACAAGGTCGGTGAGCTGGATGGCACCCCTTTGATGCAGCCTTGAAGACAGCCACCCCTGTCTGAGCCAGTGGGTGGTGTATGCCACCCAAGACCGTACAGAAGACAAGAGCCAGAACTAGGATTTAACTGCAGAGACGGAGGAGCAGGGGCTGGCTGATGCATCCCTGCTTAAAAAAAAAGGTTTTGCCCTGCCTGGGTGGCTAAGTTGATTGGAGCGCAGTCTTGGACAACAAAAGGTTGTGGGTTCAGTCCATGGTCAGAGTGTGCACAGGAGGCAGCTAATCAATCTCTCTCTCTCTCTCTCTCCCCTCCCTCCCTTTCTCTCTAAAATCAATAAAAGCATATCTTCAGGTGAGGATTAAAAAACAGGTTTTGAAGTGGTAAAGAGGGGTGACAGCCTGCTTCTGAAATCTGCCAGTGATACCCCTCTGCTGTGAACGACCTCTCCTTCCAGATAGCTGAACTGTTGAAGTGTGTTCCATGAATGTTTCATTTCAGACAGCACCTGAAGTGGCCAGTGTTAGAAGATTAAGTACACATTCAGGAACTCATGATGCTTTTAGATACTAGAGTTAAATGTGTAAAAGCTGAAAAGTGAAAATATGCTAGTATTCTGTTTTTTTCTCTCTGTTTTAAAAACATAGTTGGCCCTGGCTGGCGTGGCCCAGTGCATTGAGCACTGGCCTGCAAACCAAAGGGTTGCTGGTTGGATTCCCAGTCAGGGCACAGGCCTGGGTTGCAGGCCAGGTCTCCAGTGGGGGGCATGCAAGAGGCAACCACACATTGATGTTTCTCTCTCTCTCTTTCTTCCTCCCTTCTCCTCTGTCTAAAAATAAATCTTTAAAAAAAATACCTGTCTGGTGAGCCTTGTTCCCTTGGATATACTGTGCATTTAAACCACAGTCGTACTTGCTGTGGCAGAAAATAACCTTCTTGTGAAGGCTGCCCTGACTTGGCAGAGATGCAGGCATTTGCTCCTTTAGATGGCGAGTCAGCCTCGTTCCCTTTGTCTTCATCTTCCTGTGGGGTTTCCCGAACTCTGCAGGCAGCTGAAGTAGTTCTCCCTGTGGCTGATTCTCACCATCTTCTTTCACCCCTTCTGCCTTCCTGAGGCATTGACAAGACCCATTCTCAGTGAATGAATTCGAGA
The DNA here is from genome assembly GCF_019186645.2 of Phyllostomus hastatus. Classification (NCBI taxonomy): domain Eukaryota; kingdom Metazoa; phylum Chordata; class Mammalia; order Chiroptera; family Phyllostomidae; genus Phyllostomus; species Phyllostomus hastatus. Next base: position 1,905,148 of record NW_025334008.1, read on the forward strand.
GAGGCTAAAAAGCAGAACTCTGTCCCTCTTCTTGCCCTGGGCATACCTCAGTGTGGCCCGGACTTCCTGGCCAAGCTCCTGCCTCCACACATCAGCTCCTGCTACATCTCCTACTTTGAGTGAACTTAGCCATGACTCTTGACCTGACCCCTGAGCTGCTCACCGTAAAGCAAACTCAGCCTTGACACTAACAAACACTAGGTGTCACCACAGCCTCAGTTCCAAACATGACCCCGGGCACGACTCAGGCATCTGGCTACACTCCTGTCCTAGTCCAGGAAGTCCACATGGACGTCCTCGACCGCAGCCACCTCCCGTTCTCCTGCGACACCAGTCCTCGCACTCTGACCCCATTCCCAGCCCTGTTCTCATCCCCGGCTCGTTTTCTACCTGAAATCCCATCCTCATGTCCCAGTCCAGCTGTTCCCCTGCCCTTTGTGAACTGTGCACACCGCACGGACTTGCTCACAAAAACTCCAGCATAAAGTCTACGAGCAGCATGGTGATGTGGATCCCATACTGACTGAATACATCCAAGATAAGTTTCCAAACTTGCTTCTCAAGGCAAATGGGAGGACTAGATAAAACAATTTAAAAATGGATAGGCACCCTGCAGGCATGGAATTGATATTAGCTGCCTTACCACATCAGCCAGATAGTAGAACAGCTTCAGATTCTTGTTTTACATTCAGTGTGATGTGTCAGACACTCCTCGGAACTTTTCATGATTTCTCACGTACGCCCAAGGGACGATTATCTTCCCCACTTTTTTTGGTATTGTTGTTCAAGTACAGTTGTCTCTGTTTGCACCCTGTGGATGGGGCAGCTTTGAAGGAGCACTGATGTCAGTAACACCTTTTTTTGGCCAGTTGGGAGACAGAGAACACTGCTCCCCAAGTAACCCATCATGGGAGCAGGCAGCCGTGCCAGGGAACCCAGTCAGGTGCCACAAAGAAGTGGCTGAGTAGCTGGTTGATGGCAGAGTCAGCACAAATGTCAGGGACTGACCCTCAGACAGGGAGTGGAAGGTCATGTGTGGTCCAGCCTCAGACCCTGTCCTTCATGGGCATCTCCTCTCACCCCATGTAACCCCTCTCTCCCTGGACCTCATCCTGCAGACCGGGGTGACCAAAAAACAAAAGCAAACATTTAACACCCCTCATGCCTGTGCTGTGGGACCCACAGGGGAAGAGAGGCCTTCCCTGTGTCTGACACAGGTGACCTCAGTGTGTGAGGATGCTGGGAGCCTCCTGTTGCCACTCCTCCAGCCTCTTCAGAGGTGAGAGTGAGGAAAGAAAGAGGTCTCAGAGGTTGCTCACCTGGCACAGGTCAGACCCACTGCTGCCTCCTGCACAGACCCTGACTCTGTGACTTGCCCAGGATAGATGTTCTCACATAGCTTCCAGAAAAGATTTCTACTTCTGCACAGTGGAGGGTGTCAGGAATGTTCTCTCAGGGGGCAGGGGTTGTAAGTCCCCAGAGAGAGCAATCTTTTCCCTCCACCCCTGTCAGTATCTGGCTTTCCCAGTGCACCCACAGCTGCCCAGGGCAGTGTCACAGGGCTCCTCCCTTCTCACCACTTTGAACAAAGCCCAGGTCCCTGCTGTTTCCTTTTCTCCACCTGGAGTAGGACCACTGGGCCTCCCTTTAGTGTCTCACCCTGAGTTATTTTCACATTAAGTATCAGGTGACTGGAGGACTCAGGAGTGCCCTCTTGTGATACTTCTCTCCCTCTCCCTCCAATCTCCTCACAAACAGAAACCACCAGGTTCTCCATCTCAGCTAAATCCTATTCTTCCAAATGTCACCTCCTCCTAGAAGCCTTCTCTCACCATTTTAATTAAAATGCCTGCTTCACTCCCTATCTTTTTACCATCTATGACATTTCATTAACAGCTAATTTTACATAACATTTCATGTTATATGTATTTGTTTACTGTCAATTTCCCCCCACATGGCAGGCAACCACATCAGGATGGAGACTCATCCAGCACAGCACCTGGGGCCTGTCAGACCCTCACCAGTAAGTGTTAAAGGAATGATTCAAAGTAGAATTCATTTTTCTTTTTCTTTTAAAGTAAATACATATTTATTTTATTTTTCAGTGGGTGAAATTCAGTATTATTTTATATTAGTTTCAGGTGTGTTTCATAGTGGTTAGGCAATCATATAAGGTACACTTCCCTCCAGTCACTTCAGTACCCACAGAACTAATTTTTCTGGTAAGCCTTGAAGCAACAGACTTGTGGGCAGACTCGTCAATCTGGCACTTTCATGTGCCAGAAACTATATGCTCACATCTCATTCCAGCTTCACGGCATCTTTTGGAAGGAGGGATGTATTCGCCCATTTCATCATTTACTCACCCAACAAAGTCATTCAAAAAATAATTTTTGGGCACCAACATGAGCAATAGAAATAGACAGCAAATAAAATAGATACAACATGAGCCCTTATGGAGCTTTAAGATCATTTGGTTAGTTATCCCCATTTTGCAGGTGGGGAAGGGGAGGCTGAGAGATGGGGAGGGACTTGCCCAGAGAGAAGGGCCAGAGCCATGGTTGGCATGGATGTACCTGATGCATCAGCAGGTGGGTATCCACAGCCTCCCATGGGCTCCCTAGAAGTAAGAGTCAGATTGGCAGGCTCCTGGACCCTGGCTTTACCGAGTTCTGGTGAATCACATCGTCTCTCAGAGCTGAGCCCTAATTCTTTACTGTGAAGCAGGATGAGGAGCTCCTTGGATTCCAATGTCCCAAAGGGAGAACCTCAGTAGATGTCCAGAGTTTTAGGCTCAGAATGAAAGGGAGCTGGCCCTTCACTGTGCGTTCTGTGGCAGGAAGGCCTGGACTCCTGGGCCTGAGGGATAAGGGTCTGGGAGACTTGGCTCCTAGTTTTGTGCAAGAAGGGGTCTTAACTTTTTGGGCATAGTGGATCAATGGCTGCAGAGTTTCTACAACATGAGGAAGTGTGGAGGAGTGTGGGGTCTTGGAGTGACTCAAGACCATGATGAGATGAGGAGAAACATGAGCAAGAATATAACTACCTGGCAAGCCAGAGAAGTTCAGTAACTGAAAGTGACCCCACGAAATATTCTGATCATACATTTTTTTTTAACTGAGTGGGTTATTGCCTGAAGTCATGTCCTAAGGCCTATGTGATAGATAAACCTTAACCTTGAGCAGGCCCTGGCCATTGGTTTTGTGCATCTGGAATAAAAACAACTTTAAATGTCAGTATGATCTGTTCTCCAGAACTGCAGAGATAAATACCCAGAGGCTGGGAAGAGATGACCCCAGCATTCCTCATTGTTGTCCTTTACCTGACTACCCTGGTGAACTCTTTACATGTGATGTTAACTATCCTGCATGCCCTGTAGAAGGAACATGTTCTTTCCATCTCACTATCTGTCCAATCCTAGTGATATCTCGGCTTTCCTTTGTATGAATTCCAAGAGGGTTATCACAAGTTATGGCAAAGAATTTGCCTCCAGGCTTGCATAAAGGAGCTGAGAGGAAGGGCCAGGCGTCTCCAGCCAGACTTAGTGCAACTGCCAGGTTTTGTTACTTTTTACAATTTTAAGTTAAATATTGATGTGGGGTGGCCTGTGGGAGGGAAGAGACATTGATGGAATTTCCTGGATAGACCAAAACCTGAGACACTTCCTAACCCATTGCTGATCCAAAGAAAGAATGAGGCTATAGGCCTGGACTCTTGGGTCTGAGGAAGGAGGAGCCTGAGCCTGAAATTCTGTGTCTAAGAAAAGTGGGGGCTGTGGACCTAGAATTTTGGGTGTGAGGAATGATGGGTTTGGGAACTTGCAATTTTTGGTCTGAGGAATGAGGAGGCTGGGGACTTGAACTCTTGGGCCTCAGAGATGTATGAGATGGAGGCTAGAACTTCTTGTCTGAGAGAGGATGGTCTTGTGGACCTGTGTCCTGAGTGAAATGAGGAAAGACCTGGGGGCTTTAGCTCTTGGGTTTGCACCAGGAACAGGCTAGGGGCTCACAATTTTGTGCTTGAGAAAGGACGGGCTTGAAGCCTGGAATTCTGGATCTGAGAGAGAAGTGTATTAGGTTCCAGGCTCCTGGGTCTGAGATATGAGTGGCCTAGCATTTGAAGTCCTGGATCTGAGATAAAGGGGTCTGGGTGCCCCAAGTCCCAGGTCTGAGCAGAGACTGGGGGCCTAGACTTTGGGATTGAGGAAGGGAGAGTTGGGAGCCTTGGCTCTGGCATTTTGTGGAAGGAGGGGTCTTGGTTTCCTCTGTGCAAAATATTGGCATCTGCAGAATTTCTGCAATGTGGGGGTATTTAGTTGGGTATTAAGGGAGACTCAAAATAGGGATGAGATGATGAGAAGAAATATCTTGAGGATGTTGGTCAGAAGAGACTTTTGGGAGAAAAACTGGTAAGATGGCCAAAAGGGCTGAGTCTTGGGTAGGAGAAGATCCCTCAGTCAGCAGGGTCTGACTGCCCAGGGAGTCCAGGCATCTGGAGACCTTGCCAGGCTCTGAGTCACAGGGGACTGCTCCCTCCTTCCTCCCAGGGTCCTCCCCCGGCCCCTGAATTCTGTGAAGACAGGAGCCCACTTACCCAGGTTCTCACTCCCACTGGCCTCTCTTGCTCCAGACTCTGGCTGCTCACTCAAGCAGGCCCTTGCTGGACTCCTATGTTCTGTCTCAGAGCCAACACTATCCATCATGCAAACCTCCTCCTGCCCTTCTAGTTTGTCACCTGTGAAATGCTCAGCACCTTTCCCATTCTTTTGCACACTTATGAAGGAGGCATTTATGTTATCTCTCCCTACTTGCCTCTATTCTTTCTCTCTCTTTCTGTCTCTGTCTCTCTCTTTCCTTCTTGCCCTCATTTTATGGATGGGGAAAACTGAGGCCTGGGAAATGTACAGAAACATGCCACTGCACCAGTGTGGGGAAGGAAACAGAGGAAAAGCTCAGAATGAGATCCATTTTCCTTTCCTGTCTCCCTCTCTTAAGGTCTCTCCTCAACCTGAGCTCTTCAGAGGTTCCCACCTGCATTTTCAGGTTATAAAAGTGCACAGGCACAGAAAGGAAAATGGAAAGAAGGAGGCACTCATGACTATGTCCATGTGCAGTTGGTCCATGCTCTGTCTGATTTTATTTGGTGACCATTTTATTTTACATGGTGAGGATCGCATGTGGATATACTTTTTCTTTTTTTAAATTTAATATCCGATAGTATCAACAATCATTTAAAAAACATTTTATTTACTTATATATTTTAAAAAGGGAAAGGGTGGGAGGAGAGAGAGAGAGAAACATAGATGTGAGAGAGAAACAGCAATTGGTTGCCTCTTGCATGCACACTGACCGGGGACCAAACCTGTAACCCAGGAGTGCGCTCTGACCTGGAATCAAACTGGCAACCCTTTGGTCTGTGAAATGATGTTCAACCAACTGAGCCACACTAGTCAGGGCAGCATAAACATCCTTGCACGATACTGACAGCTCTGCATAAGTATAACCCTGAACAGCTTCATTGGTATCCTTGTCCTACATCAGTTTCTTGTTTACATAAGCAATCCAATAATTTGGGACATGTTCAATGTTCCCACTGCTTTGGTGTTGTGATGAATTCAAACTTTGACCACATTTTGGATCTACCTGAATTACTGGGTGAAAAGTGATGAATAAGACTCTGGATTCACCTTGTTTAGCCTTCCTTCTATAAATGCTATAGCAATTTATAGTCCTGGAGTGAAGACTGCAGGACTCACTGCATCTTTTCCATACAGAGGTTTTTGTGTTTGATTTCTTTTTTTTTCTTTCTTTTCTTTCTTTCTTTCTTTCTTTCTTTCTTTCTTTCTTTCTTTCTTTCTTTCTTTCTTTCTTTCTTTCTTTCTTTCTTTCTCTATTTTTAGAGAGAGAGGAAGGGAAGGAGAAAGAGAGGGATAGAAACACAAATGTGTGGTTGCCTCTCACACGCCACCCTACTGGGGACCTGGCCCGAAACCCAGGCATGTGCCTTGACTGGGAATTGAACTGGCAACCCTTTGGTTCGCAGGCTGGCACTCAATCTACTGAGCCACACCAGCCAGGGCATGTGTTTTTTTTTCTTTATAGGTTTTGTGCTAATTTTATTGTTTTATTAGAATATAATTTATGTTGTAATATGACTTTGAAAATGGTAAATTCAAATATGGCTATAAGTCATGAATGCCTGTTTGCCCTTTATTTTTATTATTGACACTATTACAGATGCCTTCATTTCCCCCCCTTTTGCCTCCTTTCCCAGCTCCCACCATCCCTTTCCTCTGACCATGATCAGTCATGGATGTCTTAATTCCAGCAAATTTCCTGCTCAGGGCATAGGGACAAAGAGATGGGCATATGGAGAGATTAAGAATTAGCCTTTATGGTTGCAGTTATCCATTTGTGATACCTGCATACGTGGGTATACAGAACTGGTACACATTTTGGCACACAATGGAAATATCCGGAGGACACCAGGCCTTACAGTGAGCTGTTGCACATCAGTGGATCTGCTGAGTCACCTTGGAAGGGAGAGAGCAGATTAGCTATGGCCTCAGAGCAACCCGCCCTGGGTCTCAGACACTCAGAGGTTATCAAGTCTTTGCCCAGGCAGACCCCAGCCTTCCAGCCTGGCCAATAGGAAGAGACTTATTGTATCTGTGAACCAATGGGAGAACAGGAATTAATGCTACCACAGGGAGGAGAAATCAACTGCTCAGGAGACACTGGCTTAATCCCTGGCCGATGTGACCGGTCACAGGGAGGGGGTGGAGCTGTGTTAAAGAAGTCAGAGCCTCATTCATTTTGTTTCCCCCCCTGAAAAACTCGTTGTCAAGCCACTGGGAGAAGGTGCATTACTTCCAGAGAATCTGAAACATTTCCTTACCCAGGAATGGGGGACAGGGCAGTCTTGAAAATCAAGGTCAGGACTAACACCCTAATTTACAGGATACCATAGAAAATAAAAATTCAGACCAGGTTCGAATATACACAGTTTTAGACAACAAGAGGAGTGCCTTAAACTGAGTGTGGGACTGTCTTGAGTGTGGGGCTCTGGGTCCCAGCACAGCTTGCACAATTGTGAATTAGGCCCTCAGTGGGGGATGAGAGGAAACACCTGATATTTAGAACACACATCCCTGTCCCATCAATCCTCTAACACACACCATTTCACCACCCCTGAAAGTTCAGAGTGCAGATGTGAGCAAAGACAGTGGGGGTACTAAGAGGTAAGGGATGAGAAAGGAAGAGAGAGGAGTAGAGAGAAAGATGGGAAGAAGAAAGGGAAGGAAGAGGGAGAGAGAGAAGCAGATGTTGGGATGTGAAAAAAGAGGCAGAGATAGAGGAAATAAGAGGAGTGACAGAGGCAGATTGAGAGAGAGAGAGAGAGAGAGAGAGAGAGAGAGATCCCAACACAGAGAGAACACAGAGGAAAATGAGGAAATGGAATGAAATGTGAAGAGCGATGAGGGAAGATGACTCTCACAGACAGAGAGGGGATTATAGAGTAAAGGAAGGAGGACAAAGAGGTAAAAGGGGCTCCTTCTTTTCTCAGAACCAAGACCAGATCCAAAAATATATAAGCGAGACATTAGCTTCAGTGATTGCAATGAGTATTCTAATGCTTACCTTAAAAACAAAATTCCAGGACAAAGCAGAATTGCAATTTCAAGGAAACACAGGGTCAGTATGGTGCTCTGCTGAACCGTATAGGAGCCCAAAGCAAATGGCAAATCCAGTCTATTCTGATTACCCTTTGTTGAAAAGTTTTGTATTTTGTTTGTCATGGACTTTTTTTTTTCCATGGATTATTTTAAAAATATTTCATTGGAAAAGGATTTATTTTGGTCACTGAGCTTTCGGTGCCCCTTAAAGGTTTGCTAGTAGCTCGTGCCTCCCTGCTTTTTTATAGGCTCACCCCATTTTCCCACCTTCAGTTTCTAACCTTCAACACTATGCCCACCCCCAGGGCTACATGGGCCCCCCTGGGCTCCCACTCTGAGCAAGGCAGAGAACTGAGCAGAGAGAACAGGACAGTGAGACTGGCCAGGTGCGAGGGGAGGCTGGGCATCAGGGCTAGGCCCCCAGACTCTGGATGGAAGGAAGACAGGCTCCACCCTGAGAGGAAGTGGGACCCAGGACAGGAGAGGAGGGGACTCACTTTGCAGGTTTGGGAACCTCTATTGGGGAAGCAGCGCACATTATGTGTCTTCCCAATTCGACATTGTAAAACGTTTTGCAGTTGATGGTGGGCATGGTTCTGACATTGAGCACATGAGCTCTAATGGATTCACTGCTGTTGGGGGATTTAGGGGGACAGTCAGAGGCTTGGTCCAGTGCACCCTTGAATAGTGATGTAAAGAGCCAAGGCCCTGGATGTTGAAGAAGATGGGGCTGGGTGACTCAGTGCTATGGTCATGAAAAGGGACATATTTCTTGAACTGCTGGTCCTGAGGGTGGAAAGAGCTTGTGTTTGACCTTGGACTTCTGGAACTGAGGGTGGAAGGGACTTAGGGCCTGGATACTTGGGTCTAAGGGAGGAGGTACCTAGAGGCAAACACTCTTGTGTCTGAGGAAGGTGGGAGCTGGGTCCTCCATACCTAGGTCTCTGGAGATGCATCTGAGGTGGCTGGGATCCTAAACTCCTGGGTATGTGGAATCAAGGCCTGGGGTGCAAGGATTATGGAACTAGGGGAGAAGTTCTAAAGGTCAGAGCTTTTGGGTCTGATGGCAGAGGGCCTGGATGCCCGGGTGCCTGGGTCTGAAGAAGGGGCTTGGGGATCTGGACTCTTGGGTCTGTTACCTGTCTGCTGGATCTGAGGGAGAAGGGAGCTGGGCCTGAGTGACTTGGTCCCAGAGGTCACCTTACCTACAAAGAGGGAGGTGATGCCTCAGATGGAAACAGTACATCTGGTCCCAGTGGGGTTGCAGTGGGAGGGCATATCAACTGTGCTCACAGTTGGTGACAGCTGGGCTGGACTGTGTAGCTTCACCAGCATGATGTCATGAGTGAGGGTGACATAGTTGTACTGGGGGTGGGTGAATGACTCTGTAGCTTTGGTCTCCAGGAGCTCCGCATCAAGCAGAAGATCACTGCCCATTTGTACTATGTATACTCTCTTTGAGAAACAGAAAGTGACCTTCAGAGGGAGACACTGGACTAAGAGATAAGGGCAAAGCCCCAGAGATAGGGGAACATAGACCTGGAACAAGGGGTCAGAGGCCCAGCAGGAGACATAGATAAGATCCCAAAGACAGAAAAGGAGTCACTGTGGCTCCCCTGTCACATACCTCAGGTGGCACTGGGGGACCATGAGCACCCACTGCTTGCTGACCAGCACGCCTGAACAATGGAACTCATTGTCATACAATAGGGCCACCTGCCACAGCTGCTTGCCTCTTGGACATGGAGATTTATTAACAATCTTTTCCTTGGTATTGTCGGCTGCATGGAGACATGGAAAGAGTGTGGGTAGCAGGCACCAGGGGAAGACTGAGGTCACAGTGGGTGGATGCTCAGAGACAGTGAGGGAGAGAGACAGACAGAGAGGTGTGGACTGAGCACAGGGCAGAGAAAGCTGCAGACAGAGATGGGGACCCATGGAGGGAGCCTGCTCAGGACCCAGGTGGAGTGTCTGGTCTGGAGGCAACCCCAGAGGCTGATGGGAGAGACACTGAGGGCAGGAGGCAGCCTGGAGGGCACAGGATCCCCAGGAGCCAGAAGGAAGCAGGAGGAAAGGGGCCCCAGCAGGAGAGCCCTGTTTGCCTGGGAAGAAGCTTCTGTGGGGCAGGGGTGGGGGCAGACGGGGTCCTGACTGGGTTTCTGTGAAGAGGGCAATGCCCTAGAGGGAGAAGATGGGGACAGTTACAGGCCCAGGAGCAAGGTCGGGCTTCCCAGTCTGGCCCTCATCTTCTAGTCCAGCAGCTCCCAGGGCCAAGGACAGCAGCAGGATCAGCAGGGGTGAGAGATGGGGACCTGCCATGTAGTCTCTGGGAGCCTCAGGGGGCTGCCATGTGGAGGGAGGAGGAAGCATGTCTTTTGCTGGAGCTGGAAGGACAGAGTTCAGGAACCAGGAGTCCTGGTCCCCAGGCCCTTCTGTGCCCTCAGACCCAGGAGCCCTAGTCTGCAACCACCTGCTTCTTCAGACTCAGAAGTCCAGGCCGGAGATACCCTTCCACTCTGAATCTAGGGATTGAGCTTCCTCTCCCTCCCCATTTGTAATTTGCTATCCCACGTTCGTTTGAAGTAAAAGATCCAAAACTCCAGACCTCCAACCCCCCTTTCTCACAACCAGAAGTTTTGGCCCTTATTGCTCCCCCCTTAGGAGCAAGAGCCAGATGTGCATCCAGACACACCTACCCCACCCAAAATGCGACTCCTTCTCACCTGCGGCAGGTCTGACCTGATCTACATTTCAGAGCAGGTTGGGATTCAATGGTGTCCAACCTAGTGCAGAGAGTTCCTCATGTAGCACACCTGCCTCAATCCCCGCCCCCCCGGGGGCCAGAGCACATGTACAGTTCAGCTCTGGGGTGCTCCTACCTGCATTTGCTCGTATCTGGAACCCCTGAGGCAGCTGAACCCAGAGGCCCGAATTCTACCTGCACCCTCACTGCTGAGGTCAGGGTGGGTTGTACCCTGGGCGTTTGGCGCCAGTACATTCTGCCTCCACCATCTCCGCTGGCAGCTATGCAGGGAGGGGCCAGATGCTGGTGCTGAAGGCCAGGATCAGGGGTCAAGGACCTGCCCAGCTCAGGAATGGACTGTGTCCTAGGGACACTGCTTTGGCCATTTTTCTTGTCCTCATCCCCTCGCATGCATGGTCCAGAGTCTAGATGCTGCACCCCAACTCTGGTCAGCCTGTGGGAGCTTTTCCAGGCTGAGTCTCAGATGTGGCTTTGAGCCTGAACCTAATACCCACCCTAGGAGAGGGTTATGAGTGAGTAAGAGAAGGCTTTTCTAACTCCACCCACTCAATGCTCACTGTTTCACTCAGATTTCTATACATGTTATGTATTTGTAACAAAAATATCTGTACTCAACCTTATGTAATGTAACTTCTCATTGATTGTATAAAAATCCTAAACAATTGTTCCTCTTAGTACACTAGGATCATTTCTCCCTTTTTTAATACTGTTATATAATGTTCTACAGTATCATTTTTTTCCCTCTGCTTTAAGTGATCTCTTTCACTTTGAATCATTTTCATTATAACAACGGTGGGATGAATTTCTTGGTGTATTCCTCTTTGGTCATTGTATTATTCCTTCCAGTGATAGCCTCTGAGCATTTTACTCTGAGCCAGAATCTATTCTGATTCCTGAGGACATGGCGTCAAGGAAACAGCAAAAATCCCTTCACCGAAGCTCTTACTCCAGTGGGTGGAGAACTTGAATAAAGAAATGACAACTTCAAATTTACAGTTTTTCATGTGGGGGTACATGCTATGGAGAAAAATAAAACCAGAAAGAGAGATAGGGCATTATTGGTTTCCCTTTCTTTCAGCAACCCTTGTGGTTATACTCTTAGGAAAGGTGGTTGGAAAGACTCCATGTAAAGAGGATGTTTAAACAAAATCTTGAAGGAGCAGGTGGATGGATTCATGTAGCTACTTGCGAATCACTGAATCCTAGACAGAGTGAACACCAAAATATGTTTCATTCCTCAGTGTGAGCCCATTTTTTATCTCAGTTCTGACCTCTAATGAAATTCTCTCTCTCTCTCCCATAATTTGGCCCCATAATAGACAATATTGTGGGTTACCCAAGCATTAACTCAATCTGCCATTTGTCAGAACCTTGATTTAGTTTGGGTAATCTGCTCTGCTCATGGAGAGTACAGAGAAGCGTTACTGCACCAAACACAGAGCCATATTCTGCTTTGCAGGGATTGGTTTAGAAATGGACATGCGATGTAGTGAGGACCAATGGGGAGTGAGGGGGAAACCACTGGGTTACTTCTGGGAACTGCTGTCTTCTTTCCAGGGTGAGACACAAGAGGAGTTCTCTTTCTTCTGTTAAACAGTTGTCCCTTGTGGATGTAAATTCTGAAAGTAAGGCAGCCCTCCTGGAACCATGGAGGAGAGTTACCAATAAGACAAAGCCATAGCCCCAGAGATGGACAAACAAGGAGATGGAGATAGTCAGGGTCTTTGGTGAGTTTGCTGAGCTAGTGAATTAATGTTCTATGGAGCCCCTTCATCTCATGTTGTCTTCAGGTTTGTGTTCTGGTTCAAAGTTCTTTTTTGTTCCCATACCCACACTGTTTTTGCTAAGAGCTCTCTATGTTGTGTCCAAATTTCATATCAAGTTGAGAATTTGATCCCAAACCATAAATCCAAATCTCAGTCTAACTGGAATCTCCATGTGGAATCCAAATTAACAAACAAACCCAACCTGACCTGCAGTGGTAGCTCTTTCTCCAGTTCTCTTCCCACAGCCTCTCCCAATCTCAGCCATTTATATGCTTAGAAAATATATACCGAGATCAGCTCCGTACCAGGCTGGGCTAGGTGCTGAGGATACAGTGAAGCACAGACCTGGACACACCGAGCCCCTCTCTACAAGGAAAGTAGTCAAGCATAAAAGGAAAAATAATCAAATCATTGGAATCCAAATGCACATTTATCATTTCAAGGTGTGCTCTGAAGTACAGGTGCAGAGGATCGTGAAAGCCCTTCCAGGTGGATTTGACCCAGGGAGGAACAAAGAACTGAGAGTGCAAAGACCTGTAAGCATGAAAGGACTAGAAAACATGGAAGGGGCCTGGAGAGTACCATGGGGAGGAGACAGCAGGTGCAAAAGTCCAGAGATGGAATGAAGAAGTGATGGAGCTAGGACAACCGAGATTGTCTGGAACCCGACAATGAAGCACCTTGAAGATCATGGTGAGTTGGTCTTTACTGTATGCACAATAATGAACCACTTGGCCTGTATTCATGGGACTGACATAAAACCTTTGTTACTTCACAATATCAATCTGGCTGCCCTGTGAAAGAAGATAAGGAGTGAATGTGGAATCATGAAGGGATCATTACTGCTGTCCAAGTGAGACATGATGGTGACTCAGATAAGGCCATTGGGGAGGAACCGATGGTAGGTAACAAGTGGAAGGATTCATGAAGCATTTAGGAGGGAAAATCAACAGACTATGGTGATGGATTGAACAAAACTTGTGGTGAGGGAGATGGAGATGTTAGGGCTTCAAGGTCTCTCGTTTGATGGACTGTGTTGCCATTCAATGAGAAGGCATGGTCGGATTTTATCAAGAGCTTATGACGGGGTGGGCAGCACTGCAGTCCCTGATTTCAAGCATAATTCTAACTTCAGTCCTTACTTTGATACAGCTGTCAACTGTAACCTCTACACAAGTCTGAGACTTAACCTGTGACCTCAGTCTTAACTAATCCTGAACCTCAATACTGCTTTATTCTTGACCAAGTCCAATTTATACCTCAATGTACTATCTACTTCCTGACCAAGCTCCTGACTCCAAATATCAACTCAAGCTACATCTCACACCTCAATCTTGACTTGAACCCTGAACCCATAGTTATAAACCATACTAAACCTTGTCCCAAACACTAGATGTCTCCATGGAGTGGTCCCCAACCTGACTCCAGGTACAACCCAGACTTCTCTCTGCCTCCCTGTCCTCTTCCAGAAAGTCCACATTGACGTCCTCTTCACAAAACCATCTCCAGTTCACCTCTGACACCAGTCCTGGCACTGTGATTCCAAATCCCAGCCCCACACTAATTCTCAACTCAATTTCTACCTGAAATTCTAACCTCGTTTGCACGTGCAACCCTTTCCCCACCCTTCTGTCAACTCTACACACTTCCTGGACTCTTCCTTTCACAAAATCTCTAAAATAGTCTTTATAGTAAAAAATCTACTCAGTAACAGCATAGTAATGTTGACACAACATTGAGTACATCAATCCAAGCCAAGTTCTCAAAACTACACCTCAAGACAAATGGAAGGATTAAATAAAATGGTGAAAGAAAAATGGATTGGCACTAGCAAGAACTCTATAAATATTATCACCTTTCACATCATGCAAAAAATAAAACACCTTTCACTTCTTGTTTTATGTTTAGTGTGATGTGTCAGACACTTGCTGAAACTTGTAATTATTCCTCACATAGATTCAAGTGAGTATTGTCTTCCTTGTTTTTATAGATGAGAAAAAGGAGGATTAAAGTAGGTGAGGTCCCTTAAAAGAAGTCATTCAACTTAGCAGCCAAAAGAGGCAGAATTCGAATGCTGGGAGCTGCTGATGGTCTCACAATTGCACAATCCTGCGCTCTGCAAGGGTCATTTTCCCGAGACACCCTCCTATATGGTCAGTTTCCCAGTTGGTTGGAACAAATTCAAAACCCCATGAGTCTATTCATAATGTAACCTCCATCATCGACAATAATCCCCAAGCCAAGTCCTGATGTGGCCTTAGTTTTAGTCCCTGCCTTGTTCCTAAATCCCATCCAGATACCCTCACCTATACTACCCTCACCCTCAGATGTATCTCCTGAACCTATGCTTGATGACTAATCTTCCAGCTCGTGGTCACACCTGAGAACTGGAGTCCAATTATCCAGCCAACTGTGCCTTGTTTTGGGGAATCCTGGACAATGGTCCTGGAATTTCTTGATTCATCACCCTGTGTGCTGAAGGCCAATTGTTTCTGACTTACTGGATTCACTTCCTCCTTCTTTAAAAATATCTCACTTCATTGGAAGCTATCCCCTCATATATTTTGGTGTCATAGGCAATGATACCTCTCTAAGCCCTCCCACCCATTTGGATGCATAAACAAGGGTGAGCTAACAAGATCATCACTTCTTTCCTAGAAATAATGATGGATACAAGAGTCTGAGAAGGGTCTCTGTTCAAGCTGGACCTGTGTGAGATCTTTCCTGGGACTAATATCAAGATGCCAGGAGAAAGGGAGTCATTGTTTTTGCTGAGTGTGCTTAATTAAGTCTGTCTGTAGCTGCTATGTTCTGTCCAAGTCTACAGGAGCTAGAATGAGATAAAAGAAGGAAAGACACAAGCAGAAATGAGAAACAGCAGAAAAGCATCAGAGAGAGAAACAGAAAGAGGTGGAAAGAGTAAGAGAAAAAGAGCTGATTGGCCTAAGTCACCATGTCAACACCTTGACACTCTGGTACCCATGTCAGCTTCCTCTGATCATGAGCCATTCCCTCAGCCTTCTTAGCCATCTAAATGAACCAACACCCTCTTGTGCTTCAGCCAGTTTAGATGGGGCTCTGACTCTTGCACCCAAGTGATCCCCGACTAAGGCAGAACCGAGCTCCCTGTCTATGTGGATCCTTCCAGCTTTTGTCCCCTCCTGGGTGCTCTGACCCTCTGCCACACTGCACAGTCCTCTCTGTTCTTGAGTTTCTGGTTCACCCTGGACAAGTCACTTCCCCTCTATGTCATCACCCACCCACATTGTTAATACTAGAAATTAATCTCTCTATGTACAAGGACATAACAGGATGCCTAAGAGTAATGAGTAAAATCCTGACCAAAGATAGAAGAGGATGGTGCCCTGAGGGTTCAAAGAGAGGATACAGTGGGGATTGAGCCGGTAATGCTTCCTTCCCTGCATCCAGTGAAGAGAACACTGAACACTGAATCCAGTTAGAAAACATATGACAAATGGGCAGAGGTCCTTGCACACACACACACACACACACACACACACACACACACACACACACGACAGGAACGCTGAAGGAATAACTGTGGTCCTCACCAGTGGGGAAGAATGATGCCTTGGAGCATCATCTTCAGGGGTCAATCATTGACAAAGGGGGTGGGGCTTCTACAAAGAGGACAAAGCCACTGAGAGCCCTGAGAACTGGAGGTGTAGCCCATGGGAAAGAGTGTTTAATCTGCAGGAAATTCCAAGGTTTGTCATCATGGGGATGGGGCATCTTTGAAGGAGCACTGAAATCCATGTCACCATTCCTTGGCCAATGGGGAGAGAGCATTACTGCCCCAAAAAACCCATCATAGGAGCAGGCAGCTGTTGTAGGGAACTTAGTCACATGCCAAACCAAAGTGGCTGACTAGCTGGTCAATGGCAGAGTCAGCACAACTGTCAGGAATTAACACTCGGAAAGGGAGTAGAAGGTTGTGTGTGGTCTACTCTCAGGCTCTGTCCTCCATGGGCATCTCCTCTCACCCTCTTTAACTTCTCCTCCTTCCTGACCCTCATCTGCAGACAGGAGTTCTCAAGTAAAAGAACACACATGTGCAACACTCCTGACCCCTGTGCTGTGTGACCCACAGGGAAAGTAGGTCTTCGGAATCTTTTTCTCACTGTGTACAGACAGGGAAGACCTCTGTGGGTGACAACTGTGTAGTTATCCACTGCCACTCCTCCAGCCTTTACAAGTGTGAGAGATGAGGATGGAAAGAGGTCTCAGAGGTCACTCACCTGGCATCAGTCAGCTCCACTGCCACCTCCTGCACAGACCATGCCTCTGTGACTCGCCCAGGTTAGACACCCTCACACAGCGTCTGGGGAAGGAGTTCTACTTCTGCACAGTTGAGGGTGTGAGGAAAGCTCTCTGAGGGGGCAGAGTTTGTAAGTTTTCAGAGAGAGAGAGAGAGAAACCTCTTTCTTCCACCCAAGTCTGTGAGCCAACAGCTGCCCAGGGGAGCTTTCTGGCCCACTTCACAGGGCTTACCACTTCTCACCTCCTTAAACAAAGCCATGGGCCTGCTGTTTCCTTTTCTCCACCTAGAGTAAAAGGTCCACTGGAGCTGCCTTTTGTGTCTTTCTCTGAGTCATTTTAACATTAAGAATCAGGGAATTGGAGGATTTGGAGGAGCCCTTTGTGACACCCTGAGCCTCTCTCCCCAGTTTTACCACCCCAGACCCCAAAGTACTCCATCTCAGCTGAATCCTACTTTGTCCAAACATCACTTCCTCCTGGAGGCCCTCTCTCACCATTCAGAATAAAAAAAACCACTCCTCTATCACTTTCTACCTTCTTGTCATCTATGATATTTCATTATAGCACTCACCCTATATCTTGTTTTATTTGATATGTATTTGTTCATTGTCTAGTTCCCCCACCTATCAGGCAACCCCACAAGGAAAGGGACTCATACAACTCAGCACTTGGGGCCTGTCAGACCCATACAAGTAAATGTTGAATTAATGACCAAAGGTGAATTTACCTTTCTTATTAGCCTTTGAGCTATAGACTTGAAGGAAAATATCTCCCTGGCCCTTTTAGGAGCTGAAAGCTGTATACATGCTCACATCTCATATAACCTTCACAACAGCTTTTTCTTGAGGGGAGGTAAAGTTTTATTGATGATGAATGACAAGGTATGGCTCCCCAGGCCCCCCATCCTTATACAGGGGGTTTGGTATGAAAAACACAGAGGCCAGGGGATTATCACTGGATTTGGGATAGACTTGGCACAAAGGCTTCCTAGTAACTGAGGGTGTCTCCTCCTCTCACTCAAGCTGGTGGTCCAGGGACCTGTTAGCATTTGGAGGCCATGTGGACCATATGATTCACCATCCTGTTTCTATAGTCACATTCATTGGCATACCAGCAAATGAGCTTGACACAATGGTCATTGAGGACAATGTCAGCTTCAACATGGAAGATGAAAGGTGGGGAGTCACTGGTAATGTCACAGCAGGCAACCTGGTCCTCAGTACAGCCCAGGATGCCTTTGGTGGGTTCTATAGCCTCCCATGGTCTCTTAAGAAGTGATGGATCAGTAGGACTTGACCTGGCTTTGCTGCTTCCTGGTGAGTCACATTGCCTTTCTGATATGAACCCCAATTCTTCACTGTGAAGAAGAATAAGAGGTTCTCTTGACTCCAAATTACCAAAGAAAGGATCTCGATGGATGTCTAGATTTTTGGGCTCAGAATGAAAGGGAGCTGGGACCTTGACTGTGGTCCTGGGGAAGGAACTGTCTGGACTCCTGGATCTGAGAGATAAGGGTCTGGGAGACTTGGCTCCTAGTTTTGTGCAAGAAGGGGTCTTAACTTTTTGGGCATAGTGGATCAATGGCTGCAGAGTTTCTACAACATGAGGAAGTGTGGAGGAGTGTGGGGTCTTGGAGTGACTCAAGACCATGATGAGATGAGGAGAAACATGAGCAAGAATATAACTACCTGGCAAGCCAGAGAAGTTCAGTAACTGAAAGTGACCCCACAAGATGTTCTGATCATACATTTTTTTTTAACTGAGTGGGTTATTGCCTGAAGTCATGTCCTAAGGCCTATGTGATAGATAAACCTTAACCTTGAGCAGGCCCTGGCCATTGGTTTTGTGCATCTGGAATAAAAACAACTTTAAATGTCAGTATGATCTGTTCTCCAGAACTGCAGAGATAAATACCCAGAGACTGGGAAGAGATGACCCCAGCATTCCTCATTGTTGTCCTTTACCTGACTACCCTGGTGAACTCTTTACATGTGATGTTAACTATCCTGCATGCCCTGTAGAAGGAACATGTTCTTTCCATCTCACTATCTGTCCAATCCTAGTGATATCTCGGCTTTCCTTTGTATGAATTCCAAGAGGGTTATCACAAGTCATGGCAAAGAATTTGCCTCCAGGCTTGTGTAAACGAGGTGAGAGGCAGGACCAGGAGTCTCCAGACAGACTTAGTGCAACTACTGGGCTTTGTTACTTTTTAAAATTTTAGCTAGAATATTGTTTTGGGGTAGTATGTGGGGGAGAGGGGAAGGTGATGGAGCTTCATGGGGGTCGGTGACCAAAATCCCAGACATTTTTCAATTCGTCAGTGGTCAGAGAAAGGGCGAGGCTAGTGGTCTGAACTTTAGGGTGGAAAGGAGGGGACTGTGAGGCCAGAATACTGGGTCTGAGAAAGCAAGGGGTTGAAGCCTGGATCCTGGGTCTGAGAAAGAAGAATATTGGGTTACAGCCTTCTGGGCCTGAGATATGAATGACCTGGGGTTTGAAGTCCTGGGTCTGAGAAAGAAGGTGACTGGGTGTTCAAACTCCCAGGTCTGAGCAGAGACTGGGGGTCCAGACTTTGGGTCTGAGGAAGGGGAGGTTGGGAAGGTTGGCTTCTGTATTTTGTGGGAGGAGGGGTTTCTCAGATTCCCCTGTGCAAAATATCTGTTTCAGCAAAATGTCTGCAATATGGAGGTGTTTAGATGTGGGTACAGAAAGATACAAAAGAGGGATGAGATGACATGAGGAAATATCTGGAGGATGTTGGTTAGAAGGGACTTCTCAGAGAAAAACATGAAAAGTGCCTGAAAATGGTGAGTCTTGGTTGGGAGAAGATCCCTCAGTCAACAGGGTCTGACTGCCCAGGGAGTCCAGGACACCAAGCATCAGGAGACCTTGCTAAGCTCTGAGTCACAGGGGACTGCTTCCTCTTCCCTCCTTCCTTCCAGAGTCCCCCCCCCCACCCCGCCCCTGAATTCTGTGAGGACAGGAGCCCACTTACCCAGGTTCTCACCCCCACTGGCCTCTTTCACTCCAGACTCTGGCTGCTCACTTGAGCAGGCCCTCACTGGACTCCTGTGTCCTGTCTCAGAGCCAGCACTATCCGTTATGCAAACCCTCCTTCTCTACTTCTTTGTCACCTGTGAAATGCTCAAAACCTCTTTCCCATCCCTTTGCACACTTATGAAGAAGGCATTTCTGTCCTCCCTCCTTTCTTCCCTCTTTTCCTTCTCCCTCTCCTTTTCCTCTCTCCCTCATTTTTTTGGGTGGGAAAACTGAGGTCTGGAAAATGTACACAAACATGCCACTGAGCCAGTGAGGGGTTGGGGGAAGGAGACAAAGTGAAAACTCAGAATCAGATCCATATTCCCTTCCCATCTCCCTCTTTTAAGGTCTCTCCCCAACCTGAGCTCTTCAGAGGTTTCCACCTGCATTTGTCAGGTTATAAAAGTGCACAGGAACAGAAAGGAAAATGGAAAGAAGGAGGCACTCATGACTATGTCCATGTGTGGTTGGTCCATGCTCTGTCCAGTTTTATTCGGTGACCATTTTATTTTACATGGTGAGGACTCCATTCATATACATTGTTGTATCTTTTTAAATTTTGTGTCAGATAGCATCAACATTCTTGCATAACATTTCTTGCAATAATTTTTCGTAAATATTATCTTGAGAAGCTTCATTAGTATCCTTTTCCTACATCAGTTTATGTTTTACATAAAAAAATCCAATAATTTGGAACATGTTCAGTGTTGCCACTGTTCTATGACAAACGATGTTGTGATGATTTCAAATCCTGCCCACATTTTGGATTTACTAAAATTACTAGGTCAAAAGTAATCAATAAGACCCTGGATTCACCTTGCTTTGCCTTTCTTCTATAAACATTGTAGCAATTTACAGTCCCAGTGGTGAAACTGCAGGTCTCACTGCACCTTTACCAGACCTGAGGTTTTTGAGTTTTGTTTTTATTTATAGGTTTTAAAATTATTTATTTATTTGTTTGTTTATTTATTATTTATATATTGTTTACTCTTGTCCAGTTACAGTTGTCCCCATCCTGCCCTCCCCCTGCTGTTGCTCTCCCCTGCCCTATCCAACCCCAGTTCCCAAAGACAATCCCCACCCCATTGTCCTTGTTCATGAGTCCTTTGTACATGTTCTTTGACTTGACCCTTCCTCTACTTTCTACTGTTATCTCCCTCTCCCCTCCCCTCTGGTTACTGTCAGTTAGTTCTTTACTTCCATGACTCTGGTTTTTGGGGTTTTTTTGCTCATTTATTTGTTTTGTTGATTAGTTTCCACTTATAGGTGAGATCTTTATTAGAATATTGTTGACATTTTAATATGATTTTGAAAATGATAAAGTTAAAGTCAAATATGGCTATAAATCATGGATGTCTTTATTTATGTGAACTTCCTGTTCAGGGCATAGGGATGGAGAGGTGAGAGTGTGGAGAAATTAGCAATTACTTTTCATGGTTTCATAAATCCACTTGTGGTACTTGCATAGGCGGATGTAGATGATTGGGTCGAATGGTGGTCGACAAGGGAAATATGCAGAGGACAACAGGCCTTGTAGGGAGCCTCCGCACATCAGTGGATTGCCCGAGTCAAGCTGGAAGGGAAAGAGATTAGCTTTAGCTCCAGAGCAACCAACACTGAAGTCTCATATACTCTGAGGTTATCAAGTCTTAGTCCTGCCAGACCCCAGCCTTCCACCCTGGCCAATGAGAAGAGACTCATTGCCTCTGTGAACCAATGGGAGAGTAAGAATCAATGTTACCCTGGAAAGGAGAAACGGTGTTTTCTGAACATGTTGATTTGAGCACTGGCCAATGGGACCAGTCACAGGGAGTGGGGGGGGCTTCCAGGAAGTCAGAGCCCAAATTTTTCCCCCCATAGTGAACTACTCTGTCAAGGCACTAGAAGAGGGAGCATTATCTCCAGGGAATCTGATACATTTGTTTATCCAGGGTTGGGCAACAAGGTAGTCCTCAAGCCAGGGGCCAGACCAATGCCATAATTTACAGGGTACATTGCAAAGTAAAAGTACGGACTACCAGGTTCAAATATATGAAATTTAAGAAGATGGGAGGGATGCGTTAAACCAAATGTGGGACTGTCCCAAATGTGGGGCTCTGTGTTCCAACATAGCTTGCACAATAGTAGGGGACAAGGGGAGCCCCCGAGTTTTTAGAACACACATCCCTGCCCCATTAACCCTTTAACACACACCATTTCACCTTCCTGGAAGTTGAGAGTGCAGATGTGAGAAAAGAGTGTGGGGGTACTAAGAGGTAAAAGATGGGAGTGGAAGAGAGAGGGGTAGAGAGAAGGATGGTGAGAAGAAAGGGAAGTAAAATGAAGAAAGAGAAGCAGAAATCTTGGGCGTGTGGCAAAAGATGAAGATGGAGAAAGTAAGAGTGACAGAGGCAGGGGGAGAGAGAGAGGGAGGAGAAGGAAGGAGAAGGGGAAGGAGAAGGAGAAGAAGAAGAAAGAAGAGGAGGAAGGAGGAGAAGGAGGAGAAAGGAGAGGGAGGAGGGAAGAAGGAGGAAGGAAGAAAAGGGAAAGGAAGAGAAGAGATCCCACATGGATCAGAAGAAAACAAGGAAATTAAATGAGGTGTAGGAGAGAAATGAGGCAAGTTTATTCTCAGAAACAGAGAGGGGGTTACAGAGATGAGGGAGAGGGGACCAAGAGAAGGAGGGGCTAATTCTTTTCCAAGAATTAGGACCAGGAACAAAGACATAGAAGCAGGACGTTAACCTCAGGCACATCTCAGTGACTGCAGTGAGTATTTTACTGCATACCTTAAAAATCAAATTTAATATGAATTATACTTATGACAAAGCAGTATTCCAACTGTAGATAAACACAGGGTCTGCACAGTGCTGTGCTGAACCCCATAGGAGCCCGAGGCAAGTGGCAAATCAGTCAATTCTGATTGCTCTTTGTTGGAAAGTTTGATATTTTGTTCACATCAATTTTTTTTGCATGAAGTATATTTAAATATTTCATTGGAATAGGAGTCATCTTGGTCACTGAGCTTTTGGTGCCCCTTAAAGTTTTGCTAGTAGCTCCTGCCTCCCTGCTTTTTCCATAGGCTCACCCATTTCCCCACCTTCAGTTTCTAATCTTCAACCCTGTGCCCACCCCCAGGGCCACGTGGGCCCCCATCCCGGGCTCCCACTCTGAGGAAGGCAGAGGACTGAGCAGAGAGAACAGGACAGTGAGACTGGCCAGGTGCTAGGGGAGGCTGGGCACCAGGGCCAGGCCCCCAGACTCTGGACAGAAGGAAGACAGGCTCCATCCACCTTGAGAGGAAGTGGGACCCAGGACAGGAGAGGAGGGGACTCACTTTGCACATGTAGGAGAGTCTGTTGGGGGGAGCAGCACAGGTCATGTATCTTCTCGATATTGTAGGAAAAGTCCTCTTGCAGTACATGTAGGGGTAGATGCTTACGTGCGAGCACATGAGCGCTTTTGGGTATGTCACTGTTGGGAAAGATAGCAGGACAGTCAGAAGCTTGGTCCGGTGGACGCACAGGGCCTGATGTAAAGAGTAGGGGCCCTGGACATTGAAGGAAGAAGAGGAGGGTGACTCAATGCTGTGCTCATGAAAAGGGACATATCTCTTGGACAGCTGGTCCTGAGGGTGGAAGGGGCTTGTGTTTGACCTTCTGGGACTGAGACTGGAAGGGACTGAAGGCCTGGATGCTCAGGCCCTCAGTCCCTAGTGGGAAGAGGTACCTAGAGGCAAATGCTCTTGTGTCTGAGGGAGGTGGGAGCTGAGTCCTCCATACCCAGGTCTCTGGAGATGCATCTGGGGTACAGGAATTGTTGGTCTAGGTGAAGAGGTGGATGGGGTTCTAAACTCCTGGGTGTGTGAGACAGAGTCTCAGCTCTGGGACAGAAGGAAGTGGGAGTGGAGGAAGGGGACTAAAGTTCAGGGCTCCTGAGTCTGATGGTGGGGGGCCTGGGTGACTGGATGCCAGAGTGAAGGAGGAGAGAAATGGGGGGCCTGGGATCTTGGGTCTGTTACCTGTGTCCTGGATCTGAAAAAAATAAAAATAAAAAAGGGAGCCATGTCTGGTTTAATGGGTCCCAGAGGCAGCCTCACCTATATCCATGGCAATGCTGCCCCAGCCGGAAACAGTACATTTGGTCCCAGGAGGTTTGCATTGGGAGGACACGCTGATTATCTTCACCGTTGAGGACAGCGGGGCTGGAGCGCTCAGCTTCACCAGCATGAGGTCGTTAACATGCGTGACTTCACTAAACCGAGGGTGGATGAACGACTTTGTGGCTCTGATTCTCTGCCCATCCCCATGGAGTAAAATATCACTGCCCATTTGCACGAGGTACTCACTTAAAAACAAAAAGCAGCACTTAGAAAGAGACCATGTGACTGAAAGAGGGGGGACCAAGCCCTACAGGGAAGGGGACAGAGGCCCGGGGCCAAGGTGGAGGGGCTCAGAGAGACGTGGAGGAGGACGCAGAGAGAGAAATGGAGTCGCCGTGGCTCCCCTGTCACATACCTCAGGTGGCAGTGGGCGACCGTGAGCACCCACAGCTCGCTGAGTAGCACACCTGAACAGTGGAACTTATGACCCTCAAACAGGGCCACCTGCCAGGGCTGCTTGCCTTTTGGACACAGAAATCCATTAATAATCCTTTCGCCGGTGTTGTTGGCTGCATGGAGACATGGAAAGAGCGTGGGTAGCAGGCACCAGGGGAAGACTGAGGTCACAGGGGATGGATGCTCAGAGACAGTGAGGGAGAGAGACAGACATGAAGGCGTGGATAAGGGCTGGGGCAGAAACTGAGCACAGGGCAGAGAAAGCTGCAGACAGAGATGGGGACCCACGGAGGGAGCCTGCTTGGGACCCGGGGTGGGGGGCGCCTGGTCTGGAGACAACCCCAGAGGCTGATGGGAAAGACACGGAGGGCAGAAGGCAGCCTGGAGGGCACAGGGACCCCAGGAGTCAGAAGGAAGCAGGAGGGAAGGGGGCCTCAGCAAGAGAGCCCTGTCTGCCTGGGAGGAAGCTGCTGCAGGGGGCGGGGTCCTAACTGGGGGACTTTTTGGACAGAGAAGGTGAGGACAGTGTCAGGCATAGGGCAAGGTCAGGCCTCCCCATCTGGCCCTTACCTTCTAGTCCAGCAGCTCCCAGGGCTAAGGACAGCAGCAGGATCAGTAAGGGCGAGAAACGGGGACCTGCCATGTGGCCTCTGGGGCCGTCCGGGGGCTGCTGCTCGGAGGAAGGAGGAAAGGCGTCTTCTGCTGGGACTGGAAAGACAGAGAGTTCAGGAACCAGGAGTCCTGGTCCCCAGGCCCTTCTGCACCCTCAGGCCCAGGAGCCCCTAGTCTGCACCTTCCTTCTTCCTCATCCACAGAAGTCTAGGCTGGAGACACCCTTCTCTACTTAGGACCTGGGGATCTGGCTTCCTATGTCGCCACATTTATAATTCTGTATCCCAAGTCCCTTTTAGGTAAAAGACCAAAAACTCCAGGCCTCCCACCCCTCTTTCTCACAACCAGAAATTTTGGCCTCTGTTGCTCCCCGCTTAGGAACAAGAGTCAGCTGTCCATCCACTGGCACCAACCTCACCCCAAATGAGGCTCCTCACCTGCGGTGGGTCTGATATGATCTGGGCTTCAGAGCAGGTTGGGGTTCAACTGTGCCCTGCCCTGTGCAATACCAGCCTTCTTATAGCACACACACCCCATCCAAAACCCAGGGTCGTGGAGTGCAGGTGAACTCAACTCTGGGATGCTCCTACCTGCATTTGTTCTTATCTGGAACTCTTGAGGCAGCTAGAGCCATTGGCATGAACTCTACCTCTCCCCCCACTTCCAAGGCCAGGTTGGGGCAGTACCCAGGGAGGTTGGCCCCAGCACATTCTAGATCCACCATCCCTAGTGGCAGCTACCCAGGGAGGGGCCGGGTGCAGAAACAGGGGTCAGGGATCTGCCCAACTCAGGAATGGACTGTGTCCTGGGTTCTACAGGGTGGCCAATTTTCATTCCCTCAATCCCTAGACCTTTCCCCCTAACTCTGGGCAGCCTGTGGAAACTTGTCCAGTCTGAATGTCAGATGTGTCTTTGAGCTTGAACCCAACCCCAAGACTAATGTATGGGGGTGAATTAAATAAGAAGGCTCTGCTAACTCCACCCACCAAACTGTTCCTAAGTGAAACTGTTTACTGTTTCACTTAGATTTTTATACGTATCACATATTTGTAACAAAAATGTCTGTGCTCAACATTATCGAACGTTACCTTTTATTTACTCTATAGAATATACTGAACAATTTTTTTTTGTCTTAGGGCATTTATAATACTTCTCCTTTTATACTTTTGTATAATAGTCTACACTAGTTTTTTTCTGATTTATATAGTCTGCTTCATTTTGAAGTAGATTTGAGTCAGTTTCATTATATCGAAGGCAAGTTGAATTTCTGGTATATTCATCTTTGCCCATTGTAGTCACTGAGGAAATTCCACTGAACATTTACTTTGTTGCAGAATCTATTCTGGGTGATGGGGACACAGCATCAACAAAAGGGCAAAATTCTTTCACAGAAGCTCTCATTCCAGTGAGGGGTATTCTTTAGTAAAGAAGGAGAAAGAGAAGGATTTCAAGTTTATAGTTCATTATGTGGCTATAAGTGCTATGGAGAAAAATAAGACCAGAAGGAGAGATAGGGCATTATTGGTTTCCCTTTTTCTCAGCAGCCCTGTGGCTATACTCTTAGGAAAGGTGGTTGGAAAGACTCCATGTGAAGAGGATGTTTAAACAAAATCTTGAAGGAGCAGGTGGATGGATTCATGTAGTTACTTGGGAATCACTGAATCCTAAGCAGAGCGAACACCAAAATATGTTTCATTCCTCAGTGTGAGCCCATTTTTACCTCAGTTTTGACCTCTAATGCAATTCTCTCCCTGTCCCCCATAATTTGGCTCCATAATAGACGATATTGTGGGTTACCCAAGCATTAACTCCATCTGCCATTTGTCAGAACCTTGATTTAGTTTGGGTAATCTGCTCTGCTCTTGGCGAGTACAGAGAAGCGTTACTGCACCAAACACAGAGCCATATTCTGCTTTGCAGGGATTGATTTAGAAATGGACATGCGATGTAGTGAGGACCAATGAGGAGTGAGGGGGAAACTACTGGGCTACTTCTGGGAACTGCTTTCTTCTTTCCAGGGTGAGACACAAGAGGAGTTCTCTGTCTTCTGTTAAACAGTTGTCCTTTGTGGATGTAAATTCTGGAAGTGAGGCTGCCCTCTTGGAACCACAGAGTAAAGTTACCAATAGACAAAGCCATAGCCCCAGAGATGGACAAACAAGGAGATGGAGATAGTCAGGGTCTTTGGTGAGTTTCCTGAGCTGGTGAATTAACATTCCATGGAACCCCTCCATCTCATGTCATCTTCAGGTTTCCTTTCTTGTTTAAAGTTTTGTTGTTTTGTTGTTGCCACAGCCAAACTTTTTCTTCTTTTAAATTCAAATATCAACATTGTGTCCAAATTTCATATCAAGTTGAGAATTTGATTCCAAACCATACATCCAAATCTAATTCTAACTGGAGTGTCTATGTGGAATCCAAATTAACCAATACACCCAATCTTATCTGCAGCATAGCTCTTTCTGCTGTTCTCTTCCCACTGCATCTTTCAGACTCAACCATTTATTCACTTAGTTCATATGTACTGAGACTAGCTCTATAGCAGAGTGGGCTACAGACCTGGACACAAAGAGTTCCTTCATTCAAAAAAGTGCCACTCAACTTTAAAAAGAAAAAATAATCATAACACTGGTATATAAAGATAGTAAATTTACTTTAATGTGTACTCTGAAATAAAGGTACAAAGAATTATAAAAGCCTTTCCAAGGAGATTTGACTCAGGAGGCAACAAAGACCTGGGAGTGGAAAGAACAATAAGCATGAACTACAAAAAATGGAGAATATCACGTAGAAAAAAAAAGCAGGTACAAAGGTCCTGAGATTGAAGGGTAATGTGGATGGAGCTCAGGGAACAGATGATGTCTGGAACCAGACAACGAAGCATCTTGGGCATCATGGTGAGTTGGTCTTTACCTTATAGACAATGGTGAACTGCTTGGACTTTATTCAGGAAAATGACATAAAATTTTTGTATTTTCATAATATCATTCTGGCTACTATGGAGGAGGATTCGAAGGAGATGAACAGACATGAAAAGGCCATTGTTGTTGTCCAAGTGAGAGATGATGGTGACTCAGATAAGGCCATTGGGGAGGAACCAATGGTAGGTAACAAGTGGAAGGATTCATGAAGCATTTAGGAGGGAAAATCAACAGACCACAACGATGGATTGAACAGAACTTGTGATGAAGGAGATAGGGATGTTAGGGCTTCGAGGTCTCTCATTTGATGGACAGTGTTGCATCAAATTCAATGAGAAGGCATGGTCGGATTTTATCAAGAATTTATGAGGGGGTGGGCAGCACTGCAGCCCTGATTTCAACCATAATTCCAACTCCAGTCTTTACTATGACACAGCTGTCAACTATAACCTCTACACAAGCCTGAGACTTAACCTGAGACCTCAGTCTTAACTAATCCTGAACCTCAATACTGCTTTATTCTTGATCAAGTCCAATTTATACCTCAATGTACTATCTACTTCCTAACCAAGCTCCTGACTCCAAATATCAACTCAAGATACATCTCACACCTCCACCAGCCTTAACCCAGATTCAACTTGAACCTGAACCCATGGTTGAAAATACTAAACCTTGTCCCAAACACTAGGTGTCTCCATGGAGTGGTCCCCAACCTGACTCCAGGCACAACTCAGACTTCTCTCTGCCTCTCTGTCCTCTTCCAGGAAGTCTATGTTGATGTCCTCATTACGAAACCATCTTCAGTTCACCTCTGACACCAGTCCTAGCACTGTGATTCCAAATCCCAGCCCCATACTAATTCCCAACTCAATTTCTACCTGAAATTCTAACCTCGTTTGCACGTGCAACTCTTTCTCCACCCTTTTGTCAACTCTACACACCTCCTGGACCCTTTCTTTCACAAAATCTCCGACATAGTCCATTTGATAACAACATAGAAATGTTGACACAATATTGAGTACATCAATCCAAGCCAAGTTCTCGAAACTACATCTGAAGACAAATAAGAGGATTAAATAAAATGATGAAGGAAAAATAGATGGGAACTAGCAGGAACTGAACTAATATTAGTTGCCTTGCCACATCATCCAGAGAATAAAGCAACTTCAATTTCTTGTATGTTTAGTATGGTGTGTCCGACACTTGCTGGGACTTGTCATTATTCCTCACATAGATTCAAGTGAGTATTGTCTTCCTTATTTTTACAGGTGAGAAAAAGGAGTTTTAAAGTAGATGAGGCCTCTTGAGCAAAGTCATTCAGTTCAGGAACCAGAGAAGGCAGAATTCGAATGCTGGGAGCTGCTGATGGTCTCACTATTGCATATGCTTATGCTCTACAAAGGAAATTTTCCTGAGAAACCCTCCCATATGGTCAGATTCCCAGTTGGCTGAAAATAAAGTCAGGACCCCATGACAATAAATCCATGATGCAACCCCCTTATTGGCAAGAATCCCAAGTCCCACACTTGCCATGACCTTTGGTTTAGCCCGAGACCTGTTCCCAGGTCCTACCCACACATTCCAACTCCTGTCACCCTGGTTCTTCGACCTGTCTCCTGAACCTCTGCCTGATGACTCATGTTCTAGCTCATGATCACACCTAAGAACTAGCATCTGAGTGTCCTGCCTGCTGTGTCACGCCCTGGGGGACAATGATCCTGGAATCTTCTGATTCATCACCTTGGGTTTTCAGGACCCATTGTTTCTGAATTACTGGATTCACTTCCTCCTACTTTAACAACATGTTCCCACTTTTGGGGAAGCTGCCTCCTAAATTTGTTTTGATGTAACAGCTAATTATACCTCTGTAAGGCCTTCCACCACTTAGATATATGCACGTAGCAGTGTAAGCTAAAAAGAGCACTATATCTTCCCTAGAATGATGGATCCAAGGGTGGGGATGGGCTTTGTTCAAGCTGGACCCATTGGATATCTTCCCTGGGACTAATATCGAGGTGCCAGGAGAAAGGGAGTCTTTGTTTTTGCTGGGTTTGCTTAACTGAGTCTGTAGCTGCTATGTTCCCTCCTAGTTTACAGAGGCTAGAATGAGATACTCGAAGGAAGGCAAAACACAAGCAGAGATGAGAAACAGCTGAAAAACATCAGAGAGGGAAACAGAGGGAGAAAGAGGTGGGCAGAGTGAGAAAAAAAGAGAGCTGATTGGCCTAAGTCACCATGCCAACACCTTGACACTCTGGTACCCATGTCAGCTTCCTCTGATCACTAGCCGTGCCCTCAGCCTTTTTAGTCACCTTAGTGAGCCAACCCCCTCTTGTGCTTCAGCCAGTTTGGATGGGGCTCTGACACTTGCACCCAAGTGATCTCCGACTAAGGCAGAACTGAGCTCCCTGTCTATGTGGATCCTTCCAGCTTCTGTCCCCTCCTGGGTGCTCTGACCCTCTGCCACACTGCACAGTCCTCTCTGTTCCTGAGTTTCTGGTTCACCCTGGACAAGTCACTTCGCCTCTATGTCATCACCCACCCACATTGTTAATACTAGAAATTAATCTCCCTATGTACAGGAACACAAACAAGATGTCTAAGAGCAATGAAGGAAAATCCTGACCAATGAGAGAAGAGGATGGTGACTGGAGGATCCAATCCAGAGAGGAGACAGTGGGTGGGGACTGAGCTGGTAACCCTTCCTGGCCTCTGGTGTGGAGAACGTTGAATCCAGTTACCAAACATAGAAGAAATGGGTAGGGTTCTTCGGATAGACACACACATAGATAGTAGGGGGAGGGTCTTAGGAAAGAAACCAGTGTCTTTAGGAGCCATCCAGAGAGACTGGACTTCATGGCAGGAGCACCGATGGAATGACAGTGATCCTGGCCAATGGTGAAGAGTGCACTTCACACACCCACACCCACTGGGGAGAACCACTTCATCCACGTCTCATAAAACAACTTGAAATACCCACTGATTGGATAGGATTGGTCACCCAATCAGAACGCCATCAAACCATTGGCCACTCAGTGACCTACAAGGTTTCTTAAGGAGAAAAGTTAAGCTGGACCATTTGAATTTTATTTCCTGAAAATATGATCTGAGAAATCCTGAGAGCCCTGGCCAGGTAGCTCATTAGAGAAAGGTAGCTCCCTTTCTCTAAAAATTAATGAATTAATTAAAAAAGAAATCCTGGGAGAGTGGAGCAGGTGGTGGTTGCAGGTGAAGTTAAAAGGTGCAAAGTAGAGAGAGAAATGGAGGAGGGCGTGAGGGAGCAAACACTATGAAAATGCAGAAGCAGTAAAGTAGGGAAAGGAGTTATAGCATCAACAGGATGAGTTAAATGGCTGTTGGCAAGAAAGTTGTGGAACACACTGGAAGGGCCAGGAGCTAGATACCAGCGGGACCCGGTCTCCAGTTTGTTGCAATTCATTTACATCCTCACCACTACCCACTCCACACATATTTTTCTACACATTTTCACCAGCAATGATGTGCCTCACTTCCTTCTACCGCAGCAGTTACCTCCTGACAGCTCTGAGCTGTGAGAAAGATTGCTATTTCTCTGGGGGTAGGGGTGGGGCAGGGAGTTGGTCTTTCAGGCATTTGGGGGCTTTCAATCCCCTATTTCTTCACCTGGGTGGTTTCATGGGTGTTCACAAATGTATATTTAAGCTGTTTGTATATTTCCTGCACCCTACTCTGAGCATCTCAAAGTTTTAACAATGGAGGAAGTAGAATCTCCCCCCAAAGGTTAAAAACAATTTAGCTGCTCAGGAAAAGGAAGCACAAACCTTTTCAAGCTTGTGTTTCACAGGACAGGCTGTTGGGTGTTAGAAAACTCTTACGTGTCTTCTGTCCCCTGAAATTAACCTCCCCTTGCTCCAAGTCCTTCCAGAAAGAAGGGGTTCCTGCAGGCACAGGTGATGGCCAGAGTGGCCATGGGGTCCTGATCTCTCTAGATCTCCTGTCAAGCCTCCCATCCGGTCTCCTATTGTGTGCCTCCCTGCCCACCCCCAGCAGGGCCAAAGCAAGACAGGCACAGAGCCAGGCCATGGTGTTAAGTTTATTGAGGGGGATCCAAAGCTTGTCCAAGGCTTAGTTCCTGCTGCCTATGGTCTTCTTGATCCAGTCCAGGTAGAGGCAGATGTTAGTGTAGACGCCAGGTTTCTGGGACTGCCCACAGGGGTTTGAGCCCCAGGAAGTGATGCCTTGGAGAACGCCGTTACACACCAGTGGGCCTCCGGAATCGCCCTGGAGGGGGTAGGGGAAGATTTTGACCCAAGATGCCCAGCTGTATGCAGCATCTAGTACCAGCTCTGTACCATAATTGGTCCCCTCCAGCCACTGGGGATAAGAACATTGTCCTCCTGGTTCCCAACTGTCGGCTAGGGGGAGGGAGCTGGTGAGAGAGGGGTGGGGCCTGCAAGGCAGGCGGGAACAAACTGTCCAAGGACAGTGAGAGAAATCGTGACCAATGCGAGAAGAGAATGCTCTGGCAGGTCCAATCCAGAGACAAGGCAGTGGGGACGGGTTCTTACACACACACACACACACACACACACACACACCAGTGGGAGGGTCTCAGGGAGGAAAAAAATGTCTCTGGGAACCATCCAGAGAGACTGGACTTCAAGGCAGGAGCTCTGATGAAATGACAATGATCCTGGCCAATGGGGAAGAGCGCATTGGAGCATCGTCTTCAGAGGCCAATCATTGACAAAGGGGGTGGAGCTGTTGTGAAGAGGACAAAGCCAGTGAGAGCCCTGAGGACTGGAGGTGCAGCTAATGGGAAAGAGAGTGTTATATCTATGGGAAATCCCAGTATTGGTCATCTTGGGGATGGGGCATCTTTGAAGGAGTGAAACAGTGAAGTCCATGGCACCATTCCCTGAAAACTGAGAATAGGCCATCGCTCCCCAAGAAACCCATCATGGGAGCAGGCAGCTGTGCCAGGGAACCCAGTCAGGAGCCAGAAAGAAGTGGCTGACTAGCTGGTCGATGGCAGAATCAGCACAAATATCAGGGACTGACCCTCAGACAGGGAGCACAAGGTCGTGTGTGGTCCAGCCTCAGACTCTCTCCCTCACGGGCATCTCCTTGCACCTCCTTTAATTGCCCCGTCCCTGGACCTCATCCTGCAGACCAGGGTTCCAAAGAAAATGACGATGGCTATTTAACGCTTCTGATCCCTGCACTGTGTGACCTGCTGGGGGAGTGTGGCTTTCTCTGAATCTTCTTCCCACTTTATAGAGATGGGAGTGACCTCTGTGTGTGCTAACTCTTGGGGGTCACTGGCTGCCATGCTTTCAGCCTCTACATGGGGTAAAGGAGGAGGGAAGAAAGAGGTTTCAGATTGGTTAATTCAGAAGTAATTTAAGCTGGTTAATTAGGGAGTCACTCACCTGGCATGAGTCAGCCCCGTTGCTGTCACCTGCACAGACCATGCCCTCTGTGACTTCCTCAGGGTAGGCTTCTTCACACTTTTTCTGGGAAAAGATCTCCACTTGTGCACAGTTCAGGGCATCAGGAAAATTCTCTGAGGGGGTAGAGGCTGTAAGTTCCCAGAAAGAGCTACCCTTTCCCACCATTCCCATCTGGACTGACCTCCCTTCTGCGAACCCACAGGTGCACAGGGAGGTTTCTGACAGACTTCTCACCACATCCAACAAAACCATGGTCCCTGCTGTTTCCTATTCTCCACCTCAAGTGGGATCATTGGACTCTACCTTTTGTTTCTTGCCCTGAGTAATTTTCAAATTAAGAATCAGGAGACTGGAGGACATGCAGGTGCTCTCTTGTTATATCTCTATCCCTCTGTCCAGTCTTCCCACCCCCAGACCACCAGGTTCTCGACCTCAGCTAAATTCTACTTCTCCCAAATGTCGCCTCCTTCTAGAAACCTTTTCTGACCATTTTCATTAAAACACCCTGGCATCACTCCCTATCTTCTTACCATCCATAATACTTCACTATAGCTCTTAACTCTACCTCATATTTCATGTTATATGTGTTTGTTTATTGTCTAATTTCCCAGCTGAGCATGCAGCTCCATAAGGACAGGGAGTCATACAGTACAGTGCCTGGGGCCTGACAGATCTTCACCAGTAAGTGTTGAATTAAGGCCTGGAAGTGGAATTCATCTTTCTTATCAGCCTTTGGGCAACATACTTGATGGGGAAAATGTCTATCTAGCACCTCGACGCACCAGAAGCTATATGCTCACATCTCATTGAATCTTCACAGAAGCTTTTGGAAGGAGGGATGCATTCATTCATTCCCTAATTCACCCACCTACATAATCATTCAACAAATACTTATTGAGCACCACCCTGAATACTAGGAGCACCCAATAAAGAAAATAGATATAACAAAAACACTTATGGAGCTTAAAAATCTATTCATTAGTTATCCCCATTTTGCAGATGAGGAAAGTGAGGCTGAGGGATGGAAAGGGACTTGTCTAGAGACAAGGGGAAAGAGCCATGGTTCTAAGATCTACCTGATGCATGAACAGGTGGGTTTTCCCATCATCCCTCTGTCTCTCTAGAAGTGAGAGTCAGAGAATCAGGGACCTCAATCCTGGTTTTGCTGCTTCCTGGTGAATCACATCACCTCTCTGAGATGGGCCCCAATTTCTTCACTGTGAAGCAGGATGAGAGGCTACCTGGACCCCAAAGTTCCTAAGGGAGGACCTCAGTGGGGGTCCAGAGGTTTTGGTCCAGAATGATGAGGGAGCTGGAAACCTAGACAGTGGGTCCTGAGGTGGGAAGGGCCTGGACTGTGAGTGATCTGGGCCCAGGAATCTTGGGTTCAAGAGGGGAAAATTGCTGAGAAGTCTGTTTCTTTGGGGGCCACTGCAAATCCTTTGTATTCCAAGTCTACTAATGAGATTGTATAAAATCCTGTACAACAAAGGCCTCACATGTCATTCTCTGCTGTAAAGCAGAGATGTATCCATTCATTCATTCATTCATCCATCTCTATTTTTGAGCCCTGCTTAACAGTGTTAGTTCTTTCTCCCATCACTCCTATTAACATTCTAGCCTTCACCCTGGCTGGTGTGGCTCAGTGGATTGAGCACCAGCCTGTGAACCAAAAAGTTGCCAGTTTGATTCTCAGTCAGGGCACATGCCTGGGTTGCAGGCTAGGTCTCCAGTTGGGGGCATGTGAGAGGCAACTGATTGATGTATCTGTTGCACATTGATGGGGCTCTCCTCTTCTTTCTCTCCCCCTTCCCTGCTTTCTAAAAGTTAATTAATTGATTAATTAAAAAATCTTTAAAAAATATTCTAGCCTTCAAGGTTCCTAATCTGGGCCACTTGTAAATCTCAGCCTCACAGTCACCATCCCTTCCTTATCTCCTTCTAGGGGTAAAGTTTTGCCACTGGTCTGGAGTCCGAGGGGCCCACCAGCTCCTCCTTCCTTCCCACTACCTTGGGGGCTGGAAATAGTGCCCCAGCCCGAGATGGTGCACTTCTGGCCAGGTTGAGGGCAGTGATCTGTCAGGTTGATGGGCTTCACTTTGTTCCCGAGGGATGCTGGCCCACATAGTCGAATGAGCATCAGATCATGCTTGTGATCATCCCTCTTCCTGTCAAAGCAGGGGTGTGGGATGGACTGAGCTACAGCCCTTTCTTGCTCTGGCCCTTTCTGCAGTCTGTGATCTCCCAAGTGCACTGTGTAGTTCCTGTAAGGATAGGGATTAGTTTGGGACCCAGTCCCATTATTATAACCCCTCCTCACATCCCGGAGTCCCAGTCCTCAGCCCTCCTCCCTTAGACCCAGAAGTCCAAGTCCCTCAGCCCCCTCTTTTCTCACACCTCCTCTCTTAGAGTCCGGGTCCCCAGGTCTCTCCTTCCCGAGGGGAAGCCCCCGCCTCCTCTTTCCCCAGGCCCAGCCCACCTTGGCCCCAGGCATCCACTCACGGTTTTTCACAGTGGGCTGCTGTGAGAACCCAGTTGTCATCTATGAGGACACCCCCGCATAGCAGCTGGTTGCCCTGGAACAAGGCCACCTGCCAAGGCTGAGAATGGGCCTTGCACTGCTGGCCCTCCAGCACCTTGGATTCCTGTGCCCTCCAGTGCCCTGCAGCTGGATAGGAGAAGGTTGGATCACTACTCCCCACCCCAGGAAGGTGCATGGGTGAGCGGGGAGTGGGAGGCAGGAACACCATTGTGGGTTCAAAGGGACACACCCAAGTTCTCTGCTTGCCTCCTCATGTGTCCACACACCCTCACGTGTGGGGCTCCTGGCTTGCACATGATGCCACACGAATACACACATACAATCACTGAAGCCCATGCCTCATTACACAGAGTCACACACCCAAGCGTGCTTTCACATACTTCCACATGCATCCACATGCTTCTACACTCCCGTGTGTATCTGCACCCCCGAAAAGCAGCCCTACAGGCTTGGTGTGCTCATGCCAATTTGCAGCATAACCTGACACTACTACCTGCTGCCACCAGTGCCCCAGCTCCACCCCCCCTAGGAAAGCAAGCTTGCTGAAGCCCCCTCATGCAATTGCACACTTCACCCACCCCACACCCCACCACATGCACCCGCATAGCCACCACGGCATGCTCACAGGCTCACACCTGCCACCAGTGCCTTCCAGCCCTCCTCACCTGCACAGGCTTCCAACAGCAAAAACAGGAACATCCAGGTGCACACTGCAGCAGGTAGTGGGTGTTCCATGCTGGGGTCTGGGAGAGGGAGAGCACAAGGGCTGAGAGGTGAGGAGGGAGGGGGCTGAAATCTTAGTAAGATCTTGGGATTGGGAAGGGAGCAGAGCATCCAGAATTGTTCTTCAGGGCCCTGCAGGAGGAAGGGGCTAGGACTCAGATTCTTAGGTCTGAGTTAGAAAGGGGTGTGACCCTACATTCTGGAAAATGAGGAGAAAAGGTGCTGGGGTCCTGGATTTTTACGTTCCCAGGAAGAAGGGAGTTCGGATCCTGGACTCCTCCTGAATCTTGAGGAAGAGGAGTCGGGAGCTCAGATTCCTGGGTCCTGACAGAGAAAGGGCTGTGAGGTTCAAGTCCGGGGCCTGAAGGAGGAGGGGCCCCAGGGCCAGATGCAAGCAGCTGAGAATTTAGAGTCCAGAGGGGCGGGGTCACCTACTGATTCGGACCCAGAGCAAACAGGCCCCGATACTTCAGCTGTCTGCCGGGTACAGGAATCTGGAGGCTTTTAACTGGGAATCCCCGCCTCCTGCTCCGCCTCCTCCTGTGCCGGAGCTGGACTGAGCATCCCTGGGTTTGAGTGAGGAGGGTTTGAGGGGCTCAAAGGAAATTCTTGAGGGAAAGGGAGC
Source organism: Phyllostomus hastatus (assembly GCF_019186645.2). NCBI lineage: Eukaryota > Metazoa > Chordata > Mammalia > Chiroptera > Phyllostomidae > Phyllostomus > Phyllostomus hastatus. Next base: position 1,942,068 of record NW_025334008.1, read on the forward strand.
TGGAATCTTGGGGTAGGGGGGCAAGGAGGAGGAGCTCAGTTCTGTGACTCCTGGGTCTCAATCGGAAGGTGTAGGGGCTCCAACAATTGGATCTTGGGGAGGACAGGGCTGGGGACGCTGAATCCTGGGTCAGAGAAGAGGAGGAGGATGGTATCCTAGATTCCGGGGTTTGAATGAGGAGGGGGTGGGGGTCCGGACTCCCGAATTCAAGAGATGAGTGGGCTTGAGGCCCAGACTTTGAGACTGAGAAAGGAGGGGAGCTGCTGCCCATAACCCCGAATAGAAGAAAGGCGAGTCTTCTCGGTCCCGACCTCTGAGGGCGGATCGGACCCGCCCGCTGTCCCCCGAGAGCTCCGCGATGTGGGAAGGCAGGTTTGGGAGGTGCGGTGACCTGGTTTCCCCCTTCCCTGGGGGTGATGGGACCAGCCTGAGCAGAACCCAGGAGGCCTGCTGCAATAGGGCTGATGCAGGAAGACTTCGGGCAGAACCGACTAAAGGTTCAAAGGAAACTTGAACGCGGTGGCGGCTCCCCGTCTGCCCTCCTCCGCCCACCTGTTGCCCTTCCTTCACCCCACAACGCAGGCAGAGAGAAGAAAGGGCTCCTCGCTTTTATTGCAAAATCATCCATTGGATCTGAAGAGATCGAGACCCTCCCCTGCACTTCTCCCAGACGGTGCCGGGGAGCATTCAAACTCAGAACCCCCCAAACCCCCAAAAGCCGGGCCAAGAGGGGCGGAGCCAGAGCCAGCCTGTGGGCCACTAGGGGAGGCTCCAGAGCCCCTGACGTAAGGGGGCGGGGCCACACGGGGTGGAGTCCAAGCAGGGACGTCTCATTGGGCAAAGTTCCGAGGGGAGGAGCTATTTGGCGGCTTTCAGTGCCTGCGGCAGGACCGCCAGCTGAGGCTGTTCCACAGGGCCAGGAGGGTGGAGGTTTCTCTCTGCGCCAAACCTTCTAAATACCCAGAAAGCTTCTCCGGAACAGCGGAGGCTGGAGCCTCTCTGCCCTACGCCCGCTCTCCTCTCGAGGTCGTCCAAGGCACGAGGGCTCAGTTTTCCTTCATTGTTTTTCTGATCCAGCGCGAGTAGTGGCATACACTAGTGTAGACGGCGGGGCGCTTGGGTCTGGAGCAGGGCTCCGCGCCTCCAGACACCACACCAGACAGGGTCCCGTGACAAATCAGGGGGCCCCCAGAGTCACCCTGTACACGAGAGGAGCGGGGGAAAGCAGAGAAACTGTTAGGCCAATTTAATTATGACACAACACAGGCCACTAACTCCTTCCCCGGAATCCCCAGTTTCTAACTAGCCCCAAACCCAGACATCCAGGTCTCCAGTCCCTCGTCCCCCAGGTTCAGGAGTCAAAAAAGTTAATTGTCTCCACCTCTCCCCTGGACCTAGCATTCTGGGTCCCTAGCACCCTCTTCCCCCCCGGACTTAGAGCCCAGACCCCGTGTCCCCAGCTCCCTCCTCCTTTAGATCCAGAATTCTTGATCCTGGTCCCATCCTCTCTCAGGATGTCCCAGGTGTCCCAGAAGGATATGCAGCCTCCTTCTCACCTGGCAGGAGCCCCGGCCCCCCTCCCACAGGCCGGCACAGAGCATGCTCTTGGTGATGTGGCCTGGATATGCGCGATGGCAGAGTCTAGGCTCCAGGATGCTGATGTTGGCACACTGCAGCGTGAGTGGGTACTGCACTGTTGGGGAAGGAGATCACATAGGGTCAGCAGCTGCACCCATTTCACTCAGCACACCCGCCGTCCTTCCTTAAGGAAGATCCACGGAGCCATATCATAAGATCCTCCAAGAAGGAGCCCTGGCTGGTGTAGCTCAGTGGATTGAGTGCGGGCCTGCAAACCGAAGCGTTGTCAGTTCGATACCCAGTCAGGGCACATGCCTGAGTTGCAAGCCAGGTCCCCAGTAGGGGGCACACGAGAGGCAACCACACATTGATGTTTCTCTCCCTTTTTTTCTCCCTCCCTTCTCCTCTGTCTATAATCTTTAGTAAAGTAATAAAAGTAAATAAAATCTTAAAAAAAGATTCTGCAAGAAAGAAACAGGAGGCAGGTGACAAAGAGAATCACAGCATAAAAGAGAAACAGATGTATAGGAAGCGGGACAGAGGAAGGGAGAGAGGGAGACAGAAAGATTCAGAGAGCCAAGAAACAATAGGACACATGTATAATTTGCCTAGAGAAAAATAGAGACTATAGCAGGAGCGAGAGACCTCTAAGAGGAAAGAAATTCTCAGAGGAGGCAATGAGAAAATAGAAATGGGCCCAAAGATATCCAGTGACAGCCCATGGATTAAAGGGAAGGATATTCCCCCAATATTTACAGGGGGGAGGTCATTGACAGGCATAGAGATAAAGATTTAGAGATATTTGGCAGAGATAGAGGGAGTTACAGCATCTAGAGATAGATAAAGATATGTAACCTTAACCATATATATACATATATGTGTATAGATATAACCCTAACCATATATATCCATGTATATGATGTATGGATGCAAACTCAAGTGCATCCAAGGGCTTCATGGGGAAGCAGAAGTTGTGGTTTCATCTGCAGGTGCCACCTCCACTCTATCCAACAGTGGCTGCTCCTTCAGGAATGTAGGCCCAGGATTGCCCGTTCTTTCCGAGGGAATCCCAAAACTTGGCTTTTATGTAAAAGCTCCCAAGTTTTAGATGCTAACAGCGACAAATTTCGGCCTTTTTTTATGAAGGCATTTTGAAAACCAGCACTCATGTGGGAAGCCAATTTGGCTAATGGGTTGTTGATTGGTGACTCTGAGATGTGTAGGACTTATTTTGATTTTAAGATACATATATTTTTACATTTAAGCATCCTGAAATCAAGATGTGTCCTCTAGAAAGTGGGTCACACAAGGGTCAATGGGACTGTTTTCCTGTCATTCTCAGTGGGTTGTGAAATAATGAAGCACCTTATAATTTATAGCATCTTCGATTTGATGAAATACATGGGTGGATAGATAGACAGACAGGTAGACAGATAGTGGATAGAGATGAAAAGGCAGAAAGAGAAGAGGAAGGATTTAGACCCTCCATATGAGGTGTAAGAGAGTATGTCATGGGTGAGGCTGTACCCATGGGGCTGGACACGGCCCCCCAGCCTGCGATGAGGCACTGGGTGCCTGGGGAGACGCAGGTGTGGCTGATGTTGAGGGGCTGCACAGCAGGTCCCAGATGTGCCTTCCTAGGCAGACGGATCAGCATGATGTCATTGTTGTGGTCTTGAGCTCTGAGATCCTTGTTGAACTCAGGGTGAGGGAAGAAGTCCGTGACTCGGAACAGCTGCTCTGGACCCTCCCATTTCCAGAGGTGATGCTCTCCAAGGCGGACCCATAGATACCTGTTGGGACATGCCTCAGGGGTCAAGATGAATGTCCACCAGGGTGCTGCGTGACTCTATACAAGCTACCTATTTTCTCTGGCACCCCATCATATGTGTGATGTAAGAGTGCTGTGTTATTTTAAGGAAGACACACACTGTCTCTGGGCCTCTGATCCCCAGTCTGTCCCTTTGACAGCGTCTGCTATTGCAGCTCTCCTCCCAAAACTCACACCTTCTCCTAGGTCCATGCCAAGTGAGCCACCTTCTTCCTTGCCGCACCTGGAGCTTTAGTGGTGAACTGGGTCCCCTGGAACCATGTAGGCACATGGGGACTCCACCTACAACACAAAAACAGCTCCACCCCTGCCCCCACAGGTCTGGTGGCTTCTGTGGGGAGTGGCTGGGAGTGTGTTCCGGCGTGTATGTAGGGAGGGGGATGGGATATGGAAAATCCCCAAGTTTGGGATCGTCTGCATCCTCAGGCATTTCATCACCCCTCAATGCATTTCCTCCTGAAACCTAACCTTAAGCCCTCTCTCACTGCACTTCCAGGCTGCTCGCTGTGCTCTGGGTCTATGCCCTGGGCAGCGGAGGACTTTCTGAGGGTCTATGGGTCCACCCCCCAGCCTCTGTTCTCTCATTAGGGACCAGGCCAGTGACCTGAGAGGTCCAGGTGTGAGGAGTGTGTGGTTATTTCTACCTCTGTGCCTTTCTGTCGCTGTATTGCCTCGGCTCTCTTTCTGGAAAACGAGCCCTTCCCCTATCCCAACTCGTTCTTAGCCCTGAATCCCTTCTACTTCCATATCTCTGCTTTTCTCCTTCTTTGTCCTTCAGGCTGAAATCTGAACATTGCTCTCCCAGCGTGGCATATGGACCTGGGGCTGAAAGAGACCCCAGCATGGAGCAGTGCATGATGGGGGATTACCACATAGCATCCCTTACCAGCACCTGTGCTTGATCCCTGGAGGGAAGTGCATCAGAACAGGAGGGGCAGCCCCTTCCCAGAGATGGGCAGGCAGGTCTTTAGATTCCAGGATTCTATTAGAATGTCCAGAATCTAAAATTCTAGTACTCTAGGATTCTAACACCCTAGGAATCAACAACTTACAGAATTCTATGAAGCTCAAGTTCTAGGATGCTATGAATCCAAGACTGTACTGTTCTAGTTTCTCTAAATTAAAAATTCTAGGATTTTAAAATTTTACTGAATTTGGGGGTGGCATGGGTGGAGGTGGAAACAGGTATGTGTGTGTGTGTGGGGGGGTGAATGGTAATAGAAAAATGCAATAAAAAGTAAAGTAATTGCCCTGATCAGTGTGGCTCAGTTGGTTGGGCATCCTCTCATAAAGTGAAAGGTTGCCATTTCGATTCCCAGACAGGGCACATGCCTGGCTTGTGGGTTTGATCCCCGGTCAGGGCAGGTACAAGAATCAATCAATCGATGTTTCTCTTTCACATCAAAGTTTTTCTCCGTCCCTTCCCCTTTCTCTAAAAATAAATACATAAAATCTTTTTTAAAATAAAAATTAATTAGTGGTAATAATAGTAATAAAATTATATGAATTATACCTATGACTTAATGAGCCTAGACTTCTAATATTTTTGGAGAATTAGACTAGAACATCCTCACTCTAGAATTCCCTAAATCTATGATTTGGGAAATTTAAAAATCTAGGGTTCAAGTAGTTTGAGACTCTAGAATTCTCTGAACTAAAATTTGGTGATTTTAAGAATCTGGAATATTAGCATTCTGGGGTACTAAACCCACAAAATTCTAGAAATGTATGAATATAACCTTCTAGAATTTTTTTGCTTCAAGATTCTAGAATTCTACAAATCACAGTATTCTAGGAATGGTGAATCAAAGATTGTAGGACCATGAGCATCTATGGCCGATGAATCTAGCCAGAACCTTCTGAATCTAAGATTCTAGTATTTTTCTACTCATCCAGGACAGCTACTGAGCACTTGAATTGTGGTTGTTCCAAACTGAGAGGCATCATTTGTGCAAAGGACATGTCCAATTTCAAAGGCCCAGACAAAAAAGAGGAAGTTATGGAATTTATAGATATTTAAGCATTAAGTACATATTAAAATAACATTCTTTTGCGTATATTAAAATTATCTTTTCTTGTTTCTCTTTTTCAACGCGTGTACTAGAAAACTAAAACTTACATGGCTACATTCTATTTCATTGGCAGAGCTGCTCTGGACGTGTAAGAGTCTAACAGTGTCTGAATCTATGGATTCTAGAATTCTCTGAGGTTATCTTGAGATTCCGAGATTTAGTAGTCTAAGATTCTGGATTTCTCTGGGTCAGAGTCTAAGATTCTAAGAGAGTAAATTTTGAATCTGAGGCTCTTAGAATCTGATTATATAAAACTAGACTTAGGAAAGTTGGCTCTGTGATTCTGAGTTGAGCTTCTGGGAACAGAAACAGAGGCTCAGCCTTCTTGCCTACAGCTCCCTCCTTTTTCTACCAGAGACCCTTGCCCCTGCCTCACCCTCCCTTTATCCCCACCCCCTCCCCAGAGTGGTCACTCACGGCTTGTGGCAGTGGGCAGCTGTGAGCAGCCAGCGGTCACTGATGAGAGTGGCCCCACAGAAGAGGTGGGTGCGATAGAAGAGACCGGCCTGCCAGGGCTGGGAGTGGGGGTCGCATTCCTTAGCCCCGATGGCTCTGGTGTCTGCCCAGCTGCTCCCTAGGGACAGAGGGGAGGCAGAGGGGTCAACAAGGAGCAAGGTGGGAGGGCTGGGGAGAGATGCTGAGGGCAGGAACAGAAGGCCGAGGGTGCAAAAGGCAAGCTGCAGAGGCTGCTGGGGCCAGAGAGGAGCAACAGGATGGGTAGGAAGGACACCGGAGCCTCACCTGCCAGGAGAGAAAGCAGTGCACAAACAAATCCCAGCTTCATGACCTCTGGGTGCCTGGGTCCTGGGTCCCGGCTCTGACATCCCTGCTTCTTTAAGGTAAGCCATGTCATCTCCTTCCTCCTCCCTGGGGCCACCCTGTGATTAATCAGGGTTGAGAAATGTTACTGGGGGAGGAGGAAGCCCTGGGGCCTTGCCTGGAAACAAATCTTGAGAAGCGAGGCCATACGGGGAGACCCTCTGGCAGGGAAATATGGCTGCCTGCTGGGTCAGGGCTTGGCTAACTGGGGCAGGGGGCCTAGGATGTAGAATTTTCCTTGGGTATCTCCAAAAAGAGAGGACCCCCCTCCATGCAGGATCTAGATACAGGATAATCTGTGGCCAGGAGTGGGAAGAGGGTGAGGAGGAAAACCCCTAAGGTCAGACCCTGAGGTGGAAGCAAGTTTATCTTGAATGCAGCTGTGGTGAGCTGGGACCAATGTATAGGAGCAATGCCCAGAAATCAGGATAGAGGAGGGAGAGAGAACTGGGACTCAGAAGGAAGAAGCCACACAGGCAGGCAGGATGGTGGTGAGATGGGGAAAGAGAAAGAGATAAAAGAGAGATGGAGATAGAGACACACAATGATGGCTGAGAAATGTGACCCCAACTGGAGGAAACCACACTTGTAAACTATTGCCTTCTTCACATCCTCAGCACCACAAAGACCCAGGCGGCTAACCTGCCTAAAACTCAGCACTTTTCCCTTTGTCTTATTACCACCAGATCGTGGCTAAGTCTGGAGAACATTTTCTTGTTTTTTTTTTTCACCCATCTTCTCCCCTCCATTTTCCTTCCCACCATCCCATTCTTGCTGTCTCTTCCCCCATCCCCCCTCATTGGGTGGGCAGCCCCGGAAGGGCCAAGCCCAGATCTGACTCATCTCTGAGTCCCCAGAATCACCCCGTTCAGCTGGGCTCAGGTGGGAGGTTTCAGAATATGTTAATTGAATGAGTGAATGTCCTTCTCAAGATCCTTCTCTTCTGGGTAAACTCCTACTCATCCTTCATGACCCAACTTCAATGCCCCCTCCTTCAGGAAGACTTCTCTGATTTCTTCAAGCAAAGTCCACCTTTTCCTCCCCTGAGCACTCATGATCTTTTCCAGCTGCCCCAAGCCTGAGTAACAAGCTGGGTCTGGGCTCCCTTTGAATGCATCCTCACAATGCTGTTGCAGTTTGGATCATGCATCCTGGACCCCAACTAAATGGGTCCAAATCTCAATGCTGGCAATTATGAGGTGTGTGAACTTGAGCTTCTCCCCATCACTTCACCTGTTAAGTAGCAATAGTAACCAGGGTTGTAGGGGGATTACTCAATTTACACTATTAAGCCCAACAGTGTCTGGCACATGGCATGCATTCAGAAAATATATGTCTAACTGTGTCCTACAGAGGCCTTCCATGACTGGAGTTGTCTCATTTCCACTCTGGGCAAGAAGTCTTGAGACTAAGGACTGAATATCTACTATGTGCTAAGTGCCACACTAACTGCTCTTACAGACATCTTAATGGCTACCTTTATTGACTGTTTACTCTGCACCTGGTGATATTGATAGGTAAGCATTTCATGTAAACTATCTCACTTACTTCTCACAAGAGTCTTTTCCATATGCACTTCCCAGGAAGGGGTGGGGAGAAATGGAGGTAGAGCATTCAAATAATTTTCTCAAGGTCATACAATGAGTGATAGAAATACATTTTGTTCTGTAACTGGTGAACTCTGACTGACCTGCATTTTGCCATGTATAATGTGCACCCACATTTTTGACTCAAGCTTTCCAGAAAGAAAAACCCAACCAACTTTCATTTTAATTTCTTAATTCAATTATATATTTTTTAAAGATTTCATTTATTCATTTTTAGAGAGATGGGAAGGGAGGAAGAAAGAGAGGGAGAGAAACATTGATGCGTGAGAGATACATTGACTGGTTGCCTTTTGTAACAATGCCCCCAACCAGGGGCCTGACCCACAACCCAGGCATGTGCCCTGACTGGGAATCGAACTGGTGACCCTTTGATTTGCAGGCTGGCACTCAGTCCACCGAGACACACCAGGTAGGGCTTAATTCAATTATTTATTTATTTATTTATTTATATGTAGGTACTTGATTTTTGTAACTTGAGCATTTGTTTGTGAACACATTATGGCACAAGAAATCTTATGTAACAAGTAACTACAGAACACAAGAAGAGATACAAGGTATTTTAGGCACTAGCCACGTATAAGGTGCATCCTTATTTTTCCCTCAAACATTTGGGGTGGGGGGAGTGCGCATTACACACGGCAACATACGGTATCCTGTAAAACCCCATGCACCACCTCCTCATCTGAGAAGACTTCCCTGGCTCCTTTGGGAAGAGTCTTTGCCCCCGCCTTGGGGCGCACTGTACTTTTTTCTGTTATAGCTTTGATCAGTTTGTTATTCTCCATTCAACACTGTATTGAGTGGCTTCTGTGTCAAGGCGCTGTCCCAGGCGCTTAAAAAACCACAGCGAATAAATTGGGTCCCTGCCCTCATGGACTGAATGGGAGGAGGGAGGGCGCAGATTATTATGGAGTACACAAATAAATGAGACTGGTTCAGCTATAACAAGTGCTGCAAAGGAAATAAAGAAAGCGATGAACGAGTGACTTGGGGGGAACGCCTTTTGCAAGGGCAATTCTGGAAGGCCTCCTTGAGGAGGTGACCTTTGAGTGGAGACCTGAATGCCAAGAATGTAAGGCATGCCTGTCACCTTGACCTGACCAGCAGCTCCCCGAGGGCCCGGCCCAGTGTGATGTGCCTCACTGATGTTTCCGGGGTGTGCTGATGGGAGTGGGGGAGGAGTCATTGGAGGGGGGCCTGTGCAACAGTCTTCCATAGTCTGTGAGGGCAGGGACCTGGGACTCACCACTGTGTTGCCAGCTTCACATGGGGCCTACCATATAATAAATGCTCAATAAATTGGTGTTTGAAAGGGAAAACAAGAACAACCTGTGCTGGATGGAAGATTTCTCTTGCAATCATATTCAGCTTACATTACCACTCCAAAATCCAGGCTAACTGGAGTTTCAGAGAGAGGAAAAGAACCCATTTGCCCACATTTTCAGAGCCAAATCTCAAAGACAATTGGAGAGGGGGTTGGGGATGGAGTCAGACCTGAGTTACAAGCCTTGGGTGAGGAACAAGGATGGAGACGTGGTGGGGTGGGATTGTAGCTCTCGGCTGGTGAGGGGACGCAGCTGGACCTAATGGCTGGGCAGGAAAATTCCCCCTGAATTTCAGAGGGCTCCTTTGCACAAACCTATCAACCGAGGTGAGGAGGGCTCCCCTGATCCCAGAGGCTGGGGTGGGCGCGGGGTGAGTGAGGTCTCTCGGGTTCCAGCGGCCCCAGGACGGCAAAGGTACCAGGTGACTCAAGCCGCCCGGCTCCTGCTGGTACTGGAGGAACTGGTGTTGGGTGGACCCGGACATGGGAAACAGTGGGAAGGAGGGAGGAAGTGGCTCAGAGGTGCTTCACAGAACGTTGGAGGCGGGGCGGACAGAGTGATTTTCCCATCAGCCCCCAGGAATGGAGCTGGGGATGGTGTGAGGGTGGGGAGGGAGGGTGGGAAACTTCCCCCGCACTTTTCTCCCCAGCACACAGAGTCATACACGTCTTACCAGGACCTGTTCACACATCGTGACAACAAGCGACGTTTCGTCACAGCGCACCGCCCATGGTGCTGATGCTTTACTGGGAATTACCATAATGATACACACACACACGGGTTATATCAGTCTCCTTACGACCATCTATGAGGTAGGCACTTCTGTGTCCCCACTCTCCACGGGAGGGAGGAAACGGAGGTCCGGAGAGCTCTTTGGCTTGTCGTGCCCGAGGTCACGAGGCAGGGGACAGTAGAGGAAGCCCAGGTGGGTGACTGATGACTCCGCTCAGAGAATGGCTGACTGCCAGCTCCCTTGCCTCTCTCGAATGGAACTTGGCCTCCACCTCCTGTGCTCCGGCTTCAGCGTGGGCAGAGAAGAGCAGTGGGCAGGAAGATGGGGGAAGAGGAGAGAAGTCCGCAGGTAAAGGTGGGCGGCAGGGGAGACCGGGCAGGAAGCATGGCAGAGGGTGAAGGCACCACGGCACCACTGCGTCAGTGGGAGCGAATGGTTTTCTCAATCCAGGAGGTGTATTTGCAGATCTGCGTGTAGACAGCCGGGTGCTGAGCAGAGCCGCAGGGGTACACACCCCAGGAAAGAATGCCTTGCAGGGTCTCATCACAGACCAGAGGGCCACCAGAGTCACTCTGCAGGGAGGAGGAAGGAGAGATCCAATGAATACGCCCACGTGAGGGCTGCCACTGGGGGGTTCTGAGGTAGTAATGGGGAGGGAGGGGTCAGAATTAGGTATGAAGTGGGGTGCGATGTGGTGGAGTTGGACTTGGGTTATGGGTGTTGGCTTGAGCAATGAGAATGGAGATGTGATGGAGCTGAGATTCTAGCACCTGGCAGGAGAGGGGATGGAGATGGATCTGCAGAGAGAGGGGGAGGGGCTGGGGGCTCAGGAATGGCGTGATGAGGGGAATGAGGCTCAGGATGGCATGGGAAGGAGGTAGGGCTGAGGACAGGTTTGGGCATGAGAAGATGGGCTGAAGGAGGCAAAGTTGGACTTGGAGACATGAATGAAAAAGGGGCTATGTATGCCCTGGCTGGTGTAGCTCAGCGGATTGAGCATCAGCCTCCAAACCAAAGAGTCGCCGGTTCAATTCTCAGTCAGGGCACATGCCTGGGTTGCAGACCAAGTCCCCAGTAGGGGGTGCAGGAGAGGTGACCACACATTGATGTTTCTCTCCCTCTCTTTCTCTCTCCCTTCCCCTCTCTAAAAATAAATAAATAAAAATCTTTTAAAAAGAAGAAGGGGCTATGTAAGGCTAGAGTAACCACATAGCATGGTCTGATGACTGACCCTTAACTGGGCAGGTCATGGCCAGTAGTCACATCCGAGACCCACATCAGCCTTAGCAAAGGCTAGTCTTTATCTTCATCAAACACTGCCCAAATTCCTATGCATCTAGGATAACATGTCTTTGAAATGTGAGAGAATCTACTTTTCCAAAACCCTCAGAAGTACAATAGTGGGCAGCAGATCAAGACCACAGAAGCCCTGGTTGTCCTGTGGCCCGCATACCCTCTCTGTACCATGTACTGTACATGTCAGAGGTCAGCCTGGACCCACCAAGGTCAAAGCAGCATGTAACTCCCCACATTACTTTGGGTTTGGTCTAGAGATTTCCCAGCTTCACTTTCTTCTGCCTCCCCTAATTGACCACCAGTGGACTTCATGAAACCTGCTTACATCTCACCTTTGATTCTGAATGTATTAAATAAACTGGGAGCCCTGGCTGGTGTGGCTCAGTGGATTGAGTGCCGGCCTGAAAACCAAAGGGTCACTAGTTCCATCCCCAGTCAGGGCACATGCCTGGGTTGTGGGCCAGGTCCCCAGTAGGGGGCGTGCAACCACACATTGATGTTTCTCTCCCTTTCTTTTTCCCTCTCTGAAAATAAATAAATAAAATCTTTTAAAAAGAAAAATAAATAAACTGGGAAACTTCTATTCTTCAGAGCATTTTTTTTTCAATCTGTTGAGATCTCACTTCCAGGCATATCCTCAAAATTTTGACTCAAATAACATTTCTATATAGGTCTGGACATACTGCTGTGGACGGGGATGAGGCTGGGGTAGGGATGGGATAGTGCTGGACATGCGGGTGATGTCTGCCTGGGGTGGCTATAGGGCTGGGGACAAGGATGGGATCACCTGCCTTCCCATCACCTGCCTATGCTCATCCCACAAGTCAGAGACCCTACCTGGGTGGTCCCTACCTGGCAGGGGTCCTGGCCCTGGTCCAGTCCCGCACACATCATGTTGTTGCTGACGACACCAGGGTAGAAGACGTCACACTCTCGGCGGCTCAGGATAGTGACTCTGGAGCAGCTCAGGCCCTTGTTGTACTTCACTAATGGGAGAAAACACCAGGCTGTCCGGGGTTCCAGCCCCAGTGCTCCAGGACCCAGGAGTCCAGACACCCAGACTGTTCCCACCCCAGGCCCCCAGCCCCTCCTCCCTCAGACCCAGGGGTCCAGGCCCCCAGTCCCTTCCCCCTCAGATCCAGGGGTCCAGTCCCCCAGCCCCTCCTCCCTCAGACCCAGGGGTCCAGGCCCCCAGCCCCTCCTCCCTCAGACCCAGGGGTCCAGGCCCCCAGGCCTTCCTCCCTCAGAACTAGGAGTCTTGACCCCCAGCCCCTCTTGCCCGAGATACAAGGCCCCGAGCTCTTGCCTCTTCGTGCAGCTGTGGTGCCCCAGCCAGCGACCTGGCACTCCTCCCCGGCCTGGGCACAGCTGCGGGGCAGGCGCAGGGCCTGGATGCGAGAGCTGAGCACAGCAGGCCTGCCCAGCTTCAGCAGCATGAGATCATGCTCATCTGTCCGCCTTGGCAGGATGGGGCCAGAGCCGTGCTGGTACTTGGGGTGCACAACGGAGAGCGTGGTTCTGCGGAGCTGCTCTCCCTGGAGCAGCAGCAGGTGGTCATCCCCAACTCGAGCCCACAGTTGCCTGGGGAGGGAAGAGCCGTCTGGAGGCAAAGCCTTTGCAGAGACTAAAATTGGATAGAGTCCCTGGGGAGGCTGGTACAGGCATTGGAGTAGGGTAGACACCTGGATCCCTGAAGGGGGCTGGGGATCCTGGGTTGGGGGGCAGAGGGGACTGGGGGCACAGACTCCTAGGCCCGAAGTAACAGTGAGTGGAGGAGAGGAGAGCCAAGCACCTGAATTCTTTGGACATGGGAAGGAACCATGAGGTGTTTGGGTCCCTGACTTCCGTGGGGCGGGGGGTGTCTCCCTGGGCAAGCCTGTCCTTTCCCGCCTCCCTCAGGGATTCATGAGATGAATAATTTCTTTTAGTTCTAAATTCCTAACCACACCAGACCTTGACTTCTGTCTGCTGCGCTCAACTATCTACACTTAAATGGAATACAAGCAGAATCAGGATGCGCCTGGAAAAGCTAAGAAGGATCACACCTCCCCCTGGCGGCCACAGCACAGCCCCACCTTTCCTCCTGCAGAAAGCCCTGCAGAACGGACCCCCACCGGGCTGGGACAATTCCGGACCCCCTCAAGTCCAGCCCCATCCGACCCCCACCCTTCCCGCCCACCTCGAGGCCAGCTTCCACAGAGGCCTCGTGGCATCCCCGAGGCGCTCCCCTACTTTTTGTTTCCACAGTGCGCGGCCGTAAGCACCCAGCTCTTGTCCACCAGGACACCGGCGCAGTGGAACGAGAGGCCGTTGAAGAGGGAGACCTGCCAGGGCTGCGAGCCGCGCGCGCACGGGGCGCCAAAGGCTTCGGGGTCCAAAGCCGTGTCGTTTCTGGAGAACGCCGCGTCATTTCTGGAGAGCGCCGCCTCTGCAGCTGGAGGAAGGAGGTGGCCATCAGGGCAGGCAGGGCAGGGCAAAGGCTGGGTTTGGGGTCAGTGTGTGGCCTTGGGACGGAGCAGGGGGTAGGAGGGAGGAAGGTGCGCAGCCAAAACCCGGGAGAAAGCGGAAAATGGGGAAGGGAGAAGGGTCTTGCTGGAACCTTTTGGAAGCCAACGAGGAAAAAGGGCGTGAAAGGGGAAGAAGGTGGGGACGGGTGGAGTGGAGAAATGGGACCCAACTGGGTGGGCCTGGAGGGGCGGGGATAGAACGCTGGGCCAGGTAGGTGAGGAGTAGGTGTGGGATTAACGCAAAGTGATGGAAAAGGGGGCTAAGACAAAAAACTGTAAGGAAAGACTTGGGATAAAATAGGGCGGAGTAAGAAAGGACCAGGACAAAACGGAACGGAGTGAGGGGGCAGGATTAGCGAATGGTGAAGTAAGAGGCGAGGAAAGGAGGCCGAGTAGGAAAAGTGGGATAGTGGATCCGCGCGCGCGCGCGGCCTGGGCTGAGGCGCAGCATCCCCGGCGGAGCGAGACAAGGGGCGTGGCAGACTTGGGGCGGGGCCTACTCCGGGCAGGTAGGTGGGTGGGTGTTGGGGTCCCAAGCGCTAGAGCGGAGTGCAGAGGTTGGTGGTGAGAGCTCACTCTCGCCTTGTCCCAGGTCTCCGCGCCTTCCGCCAAGCCCTAACAGCCGCCTCACCCCAGAGTTGCGCCATCAGCAGCGGCAGCAGCAGCTTCGCCTGGGCCAGGGCGCCAGAGGCGGCAGAAAGGTGGAGTTGTGGGGGTCTCATGGCCGGGACCTGGGCTTGAGGGGCGAGGAGCAAGTTAAAATAGGTTCTAACCAAGACCCTCATCCCGCTGTGCCCTCCCGCTTAGCCTGGGCCACCCCAGCCCGCGGGGACTGTGTAACCTGCGGCCCACGACCTCAGGGCGGGCCGACTGGCGATTCCAGCTGAAACAGCGGTAAGGGGCGCAATTATCCTAATGATGCCCCTGGCTGCGTCCTCCCGCCCTCCCTGAGCCGAAGGGAGCGCCCTCCCTCCTGGCTGGTATTGCCCCGCTGCTAGCCTCTTGGTGCATGGGGTTTCACCCTTCTGCACAAGTAGGGTAGGGGTCTAAAGGGAAATCGAGGCTCAAGCAGAGCTCCTGCCCGCGATTTGAGGATCCCCAACCATAGCGATGTGCGTTCCGCCTCACCTGAGAGTCACCAAAAGGAAGGAGGGAGGGGACTCCCAAGGACCTTTACCCTGCCTTGTAGGCTGCCAGGATCCTCTGCCCAGGGACCCCTGGCCAGGCCTTCCCTTTTAACCTCACACAGCCCGGAAACTACCCCACCCTCCCTCCAGGGCCTCACCCCCACCTTTTCCCTCTCCCTAATTATTACCGTGGGTGCGGCTGGCACCCAGCCTGGGCCCCAGATTCCTGTTCTGGGAGCGGCCAGGGAATACAGCCTTCTCCCATTGCTCGAAACACCCTTTTTGGAGCTGGGCTTCATTTAGGATGTCCCTAGGTCTCTCGCTTCAAGAAATCTCTCCAGGTGGGGAGAGAGGGTGCCCAGGGAGCCCGAGGGTGGCGGGCACAGTGTCTCCCAGGGAGAGAGGTGATCATGAGCAAAAGAGAAGAAGATAAACAGGGAAATGCATACCTGGAGTGATCCCGTAAGAAAAGCCAGGAGGCTGCCAGGGAGGGAGGGAGGCAGAGAGACAGGAGAGATTGAAGGAAACAGTGGGGGCCACAGAGACAGATACCCAGAAACAGAGAGAGGAAGATGGGGAGGCAAAGGAGGAGAAGGAGGCAGAGACGGAGGCGCAGAGGGATGCTCTGGGCTTGAGTCCAGCCCCACAGGCAGAGCGGTGGGCTCGGCCACTGTGTGCCCCAGGGACCAGGGGACCAGCCCCCATGTGTGTTGCGGGGGAGGTTCCATGTCATCCCCGTGTGTGGTCACTGCACATCCTCCCTGTCATCTGTGTGTCTTCAGGTGACATGCAGGCCCATGAGTCATAGGAAGCTACAAGAGGAGTCATCAGCTCCTCAGCTGACTTCCTCATTTCAGGTGAGGAATGGGAGACTCAGAGAGGGCAGTGCCTCATGGGAAGTCACAGAGCAAGTCCACCTAACAAGCAGGAGGCCCCGGTCCCCACTCTGGGCTCTTACCCCTCATGCCAGCTACCTCTCTTGCGAGGGAAGAAGAACATTGGAAAAGAGCCTGGGCACTGGACTCTTTGCCCAGCAACTTCTCCAGCGAGATGTGAATTAATTCCAGAGGTTGTCCAGCTCAGCACTGTCTAATAGCATTTTCTGCACCAATGGCAACGTCCAATCAGTGACATCCAACAGGACAGTCAATGGTGCATTCGGTACGTGTCAAGTGGGACCAAAGAATGACATTTCTGGTTGTATGGGATTTTAATTTCAACAGTCACCTGTGGTTGGCGGCTGCTGGATTGGCCTGCACCGCTCTAGGGGAACCACCTACGTATCATGGAGGCTGGAAACAAGACAATGGCAGCTCCCCTGTGCTCTGTCTTCACTAGTGTAGTCACACTGACCTCACGTGCTCTCGTGCTCTCTGCGTGCACAACTCAACAGGTGAGGAAACTGAGTACCAAGTCAATATGGCTCAGTAGTTAAGAAGTCACCCTGCTTCAGAACTCCTTGCTTATTCTACTTCCTGCTGTGTGGCCACGAGCGAGTGCTTCATTTCACTGTGCCTCAGTTTCCTCCTCTGCTGAGTAGGTGTTATAATTACGCTGACCCCATCAGGTTTTTGCAAAGGTTCAGTTAATTGACACATCTAAAAGCCCTTGGTCCAGGGTCTGGCACACAGTAAGCATTCAAAAGATTTGTGTTTATTAGCATAAAATTTGTGCCAGGACTCTCTTTGGGGCTGGGGCTACAACAGTGAACCCAACAGGTATTGATTGATACTCACTCTCAGAGTCCCAGGTTAGTATGAGGCTGCTTATTAAGCTGTAGCATCTCGCTAGTCAAGGAAGCCCAAAGAGAGCATGTAAAGGGGTCATGGCTTGGGCTTCATGATGAAGAGAATGAATGGGAACCACACCATCACGTGAGGATGGGGTGCTGGTGTGGGTGGTGAGCTGGTCCTGGCTAATTAATTGTTCTTCATTGTCTCCTTGATCCAGTCCACGTATTTGCACACCTTCGTGTAGACACCAGGCTTTCTGGTGATAGCACATGGGTCCTGGCCCCAGGATATAATGCCTTGAAGAGACCCGTTACAGACCAGAGGACCTCCAGAGTCGCCCTGTGGGTGGGGAGAGAGAAAACTAGTCAGAGAGGATGCGGGCTGTGGGAGGGGGACGATGTTGGGCATGGCATTAGGCAGGAGGTGGGGTTAGCGTTGGGAGTGTGGTGAACGTTGAGGGGTGGATCGGAGGTGAGGCTGCAGTTATGGGTAGGAGCCAATATGGGGTTAGGGTTGAAAATGGTTAGGGGGATAGGTTAGGGTTGGGATGAGATTGTGGAGGTGGGTGAAAACACAGTCGAGGTTGGAGACCCAGGCCCCGCCCTCTCACCTGGCAGGAGTCCTTGCCGGACTGCCGGACACCTGCACACACCATGGTGTTTGTGATGTTGCCAGGGTAGGCGTTCTCACAGTCCTTGTGGTCGATGATGGTGATGTTGGCGCAGCGCAAGGTGTGGGGCAGGTGCACTGTGGAAACGTCAGCAAGGGGTGTGGAGACTGCCAGCCTCCTGGCTCTGCTCCCTCTCCCCAGAGCTGGTTCTGCACCCCGCACCCACCCGGGGCCTTGCCCTGAATCCGGTCCCGTGTTCACGTACGGCCAGCTCATCTCTCTTGCTTGTAACAACAGCTATAGAGTAAGTTCTCAGTTGCTCTATAAGCATTATCTCCCATTCAGCCCCATTAGGTGGGCGTGGTTAAGGCTCATTTTAAGGAGAAGAAAACCGAGGTTGAGAGAGGTGAAGCCTCTTGGCTAAGGTCTTACGGCAGCAGGTATGGACCTGGGACCGCACTTCCCGTCTGTATGACTCCGAGGCCCACACTTGGGTCTCCACCGCCTGCGCCGCCCCGGCCCTTTCCATCCCCCCTTTCAACGTATCCTACTCCTGACACCCCCGTGCAGCCCCCTCTTTTAACACTAGGACTCACTTCAGGGTTCCCTCCACCCTCCCACAATCACGGCCCCCTGCCCCCACCACGCCCCCACCCGGTGGAGCTCCTACACTGGGGGCTGGACGTGCTGCCCCAGCCAGAAATGAGGCAGCTGGTGCCCGGAGAGACGCAGTGGGACGACAGGGTGAGGGGCCGCACGGCCCAGGTGATGAAGGCTGGCGCCGCCATCTTCACCAGCATGATGTCGTTGCGGTGGTCTTTGTTGGGCACGCTGTCGTTGAAGTCTGGGTGCGGGAAGGACTCCGTGGCGACGCGGATCTGCGTGTAGCGGTCCCGCTGGTGGATGTTGTGCTTCCCCAGGTGAACTGTGTATTGGCTGAGGTGGGAGAGGCCATTGGTCAGAGGTGCAAGGGTTGGGGGGAGACAGGGGGTGGGGCGAGAGGCAGTGGGGGAGGGGGAGACCTGAGTGCACGGGAGGGAATGAAGGGTCACACCTCCACTTCCAACCTCACCCCTGGCTCCCACTGAAACCCCTTCCTAGCTACACCCCAACCCAACACGCAGCCCCGCACCCAGTCCCAACGTCCTCCATGCTTCCTCCTCAACCCCAAGCGGCCCCCCACCATCAGTGCTAACCCCACCCCACTTTTCTCACCCCAACCACATTCTCCCCATCCCCAAGCCTCTTTCCCTCCATCTCCCCGTCTCCAGCCCCCTCCCGGCCCCGCCCCAGCCCCCGCACCCACGGCTTGCGGCAGTGGGCAGCAGTCAGGACCCATTTACGGGCGATGAGCGTCGCTCCGCACAGCAGCCGTGTGTTCTGGAAGAGAGCCACCTGCCAGGGCTGAGAGTGAGGGAGACACTCGTGCCCCTGGATGATCCTGGTCTCTCCCCCTACATGCCCTGCAGAGGGTGGGGGCACAAGAGGGGGCTCAGGCATGAGAGGACTCCCAGGAGAGAGGGGGTGAGTGTCTGTGCTGGGGCCTGGGGTCCCGCTGGGATGCACTGTGTGGACGGGCCAGATGATAGATGTCTGAAATCCTTCCATCACGGCTGGCCACTAGCCACTGTCCTGAGCTCTTTGAATACCCCCCCTACCACCACCACCACCACTCCAGCCCGGGAGCCCTGGTCCCTCCCCTGGGACTCTCATTGACCTCTCCCCCTTCTAGCACCTGAAGGGCTTCCACCATAAAGGAAGGACACATTATGACCCATACATCCATTCAGATGCCATCTGGGTTACTCTGTATTTTGAATATGAGCCCTGTCCATGTCCAGAATGAGAGGGCTGGGGGATTCTAGAGGTCGCAGAGGGAGGGAGGCCCATGCCCTTCCCCTTCACCGCCCCACCCCCCGTACCTGGCACCAGCAAGTATGATTAATCGCCCACTGTACCTGTCACCAGTGCAAGTATGATTAATCGCAGAATCGTCATGGCCTGGAGGGGGAGAGGGCAGGCCCCAGGGTCTTCTGAGAACAAGGAGGTACAAGGGGCCGAGTCACTTTATGGGGAGACTATGGCGGACTGGGTCATGCCCTTTCCTCTCTCCCTCCGACTATCCCCAGGGAGAAATTGCAGGCCTGGAAGAATCCCCTCATTCTTACAGCGCCCCAACCTCCAAAACCTTACAGTGAATCTTTGGTAGGGAGGGTGGCCTAGGGGCCTGGTCTCAGCTGGAAGCTTCTCATATCCAAGGAGGATGTGGAAAAGGCTGGGAGAGGCTGTGGCTGGGGCAGGTGATGGGCTGGCCCTGTTTTAAGTCGGCCACTGAAACTCTGAGATTCATTCTGCAGAATGCTTTTCTCTCCTTGCCCACCTGAGACCTGGCCAGGCTCCAGCAGCTCAGGGCAGAACAATAAAGGGGACTGGCACCATGTAGCAACCACCCAGGGGGATATGGGCCCTTCAGAGGTTCCCCAGGGTGCAGAGGGGGCTCTGCCTGGGATGGTGTTTTGGACTTCGCCCTGCTGAACCCTTGTGTCTTGGAAGGACAACTGGACAGAACTGGGACGGAGGGGCTGGTCACAGGAAGAGTCAGTGCCCTCAGCTACCCTGGCCAGCAGGGGTGGAGGTGGAGGGCTGAACTCAGTGACAGAAGCTGGAGTCAGAGGTCACTGAGGTTGGGGGCAGCCGATTGGAGGGGCAGAGAGAAAGGGATAGCCCCCACCCGAGCCTAGAAGGACAGAGCCGAGGGAGAAATGGTGCTGAGGCCCAGGAGGCCTGGTGCTGTCTGTCTGGTGCCGCCTGGGGGGGGCGGGGGGAACCTCCCCTTCCCTCCCAGACTCACGGGCTCTGGGGCTGGGGCTCCGGGGCCCACGGTGGTGGTGGTGGCAGCTGCGGCAGGCTGGGGCAGGCTGGGCTGGAGTGCAAGGCACCAGGCAGGCAGGCGGGAGGGGGGTGGCCCATGGTGACTGGGCCTCCCAGCCCTGCCTTATTGCCCCGGGGGCGGGGTGTATGTGGGGGCCCTCCCCAGACGGGCCTCAGAGGCAATGCCGCCCTCTCACCGCCTGCCCGCCTGTGTCATCTCTCCAAGCCCCTCTCCTCTCTGCTTCTCTTGGTTTCTCCCGTCCACACATCTGTTTGCATCTGCCCTGTCACTCCAAATCTCTCTCTTCATCTGTCATTCCCCTCCTTTCTGTAACTCTGCGTGCATATCATTTTTGTGCCTTGGTGTGGCTGTGCCTTTCTGTCTTCGTCTACCTCTGTTTTTATCTCCCACGCTTTCTTATTCTTCTGGGTGTCTATCTTTGCCTCCCTCTCTCCCTCCAGCTGTCTTTTTCTCTCTCTCCCTGTCTCTAAAACCCTCTTCTCTTCCCTCATCTCCTCCTGTGCCTGCCCCTCCTTCCCCACAGCCTGAGCCCAGGTGGGCCCCTGGCCTCCTTTGGGCCCCTCCCTTCTCCATTCCAAGGTGGAGCTGCTGCCAGGCGAAGGGGCAGGACAGCAGGGTGGGGGAGACAGGTTGGGGCCTGTGGGAGTTGAAGCCTGAGAGTGGGAAATCAGGGCTGCTCTGCAGACCCTTCCCTCTGCTCCTCTCTCCCCGCTCCCACTCCACCAGGAACCCCAGGGTCCTTGGATTGCAGCAACGGCACTTACTCGCTGTGTGACCCGGGTCCGGTGACTTCCCAAATTCGAGCCACCTCATTTTCCTCGTCTGCAAGCTCGAGGGACAATCCCTATTTCTCCTGGCTTGTTATCGATTAGATCTTGTCGTCTTGCCTTCTTCTCTCCCCTAACCGGATGCAGAGCAGGCCTGCCGGGTAGGCCTGGCTTCTGGCAGCAGCCAGGCCGGGCCCCAAACCTCAGCTCTGTCTCTTCCTACCTTGATGACGTAGGACAAGGGACTCCACCCAAGTGAGGCTCAGTTTCTTCATCTGTGACAGGGGGTGACAGCCCTGCCTCGGGAGGTTGGGACGAGGACTTCGGAAGAGTTGAGGATAGTAGGTGCTCAGCGGAAGTTCCCCCAGCTGTCATGACTACACCTCAAATTCCGCTTCCACTCGCTGGGGAGAAGTTCTCTTCCCACCTCCAGGAGAGGTGGTGGAGATGGACCCCAAGGGTGTGGGCAGGACAATTCTAAGAGGTAGGCTGGGCCCTCTTGCCTTCCCAGGGCTGCACCCCACCCTCTGTCATCGCAAGCATAAAAACGAACCCACATTAACTTTAATGTATGCTCAACTCCAGCAGAACCAAGTCGCCATTGGCTCCATGGCGGAATGTTACATTTTACAGACATTTAATTAAATGGTCATGAATTTCGATTTCACATGTTGTCATTTGGTATCTTGCAGCCAATAATTTTTTCCACCTTCAGGTCCTTATGAGCCCTTGAAAAGCTCTGGGTTGCTGTTCTCATTGTGTCAGATGAAGAAAAGTGCAACCCCCCCTTTTTTTTTTATAAATAACTTTTTTTAGTCCATGTCTGTGTGGCCCCCAAGGGAAAGCCCTCACCCCCTCTGATTCATATTCCTACACCTGGGAGTAGGGGAACTGATGAACCTTCCCCCTTCATTCTCAACCAGCACAAGAATACCACATAGACATCACCCATTCTCAAGCTATATTTATTCCAAATAGTCACATACTCCCTCCTCCCAGAACCAGGGGTCTTAGAAGGGCTGGCTGGAGTTGGAGTTCCAGGAAGAATATCCTCAGACCAAGACAAGTGAGAGCTGGGGCTGACGGTGGAGAAGGTGCTGGAGCTCTGGGGGTCCCAGTGGCCCCCAAGCTGGGGGTGGAGGTAGAAGAGCAGGTCAGTTGTTCTGTATGACTCTCTGTATCCAGTTCACATATTTGCAAATATTGGTATAGACTCCCGGGATGCCTCCTTGCCCGCAAGGCCCCACGGACCCCCAGGACACCAGACCCTGAAGGACGCCTCCACACACCAGGGGGCCACCAGAGTCGCCCTGAAAGAAAAGGGGAAAGGAGCCTGGCCTGAATAGGGAGAAATCTTGTTCCCATTTCCCCCTCCCAAGCCCGTTTCTGGGCCTGAGGACAGGGGCTCCAAGCCTTGTCATCAGAGAAAGAGCACAGCCAGGTTCCAGAAAGACAACAGCAGCGACTGCACAGTAGAGAACAAACCCTAGGAGCCAAACCCAAGGAAGAAGGGCGGCACTCTGCAAAAGGTAGAGAGGTCCCTCAAGGACAATGGCTTTGGCTCTGATCAATGAGGGAAGAGGACACCATCACCAACAACCAATCCCAGAGAAGGAGGGTGGGGCTTCACAAAGGGTTGAGAGGTCCCTCAAGGACAATGGCTGGGACCCTGACCAATGAGGGTTGAAAGCACAGGCACCAATAAACAATCCCAGCAAATGAGGGCGGGATTCCCTAAGAGTTCTCTGCCGAATGATAGCTGGGGCCCTGGCCAGACCAGTGAGGCAGGCCTCCTCTCTGGAGAACCCAAGAGGGCAAGGTAGCAGAATTTGAGGCTGAGAGAGCTCTCCAGCCCCCTTTGCTGCCTCCATCCTGAAATATCTCCCTGGGGCCAGTATCAACTGGAGGATGGTAGGGGGAAGACTCAGAACTGGAGAGGCAGTAGTTTACCTGTCTGAGCTCCAGGTGCCCTGCCGGCTGGTGCTTTGCCCTTCCCCATCTCCCTCTCCTCTCTCTGCCCACCCTCCCTCTCTTTGTCCTCCATTCCCTGGCTCTTCTTCCTGCTCTCTCTCCCTCCTTCATTCTGTGCCTCTCCTTCTTTCTGACCTCAGCTTTCTCCCTCACCCCCTTTCTCTGAGTTACCCCTCCCCCCACTTCCTCTTCTTTGTCCCCTATCTGCCTGTCCTGGGTGCCCATGCATTACCTGGCAGGCATCCTCCCCCGGGACACCGCCTGCACACACCATGTTGTCTGTGATTCTCCCAGGGTACACGGCTCGGCAGGTGGCAGCAGAGACGATGGAGATATTGAGGCATTGGAGCAGGTCTGGGAAGGGGTCTGGGGGTGGAAGATGGATGCTGTAGTTCCCCCCAACAGCTCCCCGCTTTGCAGCCACACCCCTCCTCTCTAGGAAGCTCAGTCCAAGGCTCTAACCCATCCCCTCCCTGCGACCTCCATTACAACCCTCAAACCTCCAAATTTTGGATTTATGACTTGATTTCATAGTGACCCTTGACCCCAGTCCTGTTATTAACCTCTAACTTTGAGGGCTGTAACTCTAGACCCTCCTTGTCTCTCCAACCTCAGATATGGTGAATGCAGACCTGACCTCCTGACCTTCAGTCTCAGCTATCATGACCTTCAACCTTCAGTCTTGTCATCCTTTGATTATGAGTTGACCTCATGTCTTCTCTCTCCTAACCCCATATTTCTTCTCTTCACCTTGAGTTCCAACCTCAGTTCCGCACCCTCTAAACCCTTGGTCCCTACTCCAAAGTGACCTCTGATCCTAGTTTATTTGAACCTCAACTGTGTGACCCCTAACCTCTGGCTCCACACCCCAAACACTATGGCTTCCCCCAATTTCCATCCTTAGGTTGTGGTCAGCTTTTGCAACATGTGTATCCTATGACCTCAACTCTTCAATGACCTTGACCACCAGAGTCCATGACCCATGACCCCATGATCCTGTTTATATACGCCTTTTGCTCTAGCCTGATGATGCTTGATGGCATTCTGACCTTTAAGGACATCCTTGACCCATGACTTCTGACTCCATATTCAACTCCTTAACCACTTGGACTCCCAAGACCTGATCCACCACTATCTTTGGCCCTAGACTGCAATCCTGATGTTCGAACATTTACCCAACCTTCCTCTGACATGGTGTTACTCCTGACCTCTCACTCTCCACCCAGATTTTGCCCATCCTGATCCCTAAGCCCAGGGCCCCCTTACTCCATGGTTGGTTGGTGGTGCCCCAGCCCGAGATGTGGCACTGAGTGCCAGGTGCTGCACAGCTGGTGGGAAGGGCCAGGGGCTGGACGCTGCGGGTCAGGAGGACCGGAGTGCCCAGTCTCAGCAGCCGCAGGTCATGCTCATGATTCCTCTGGCTGCCCTGGTAGTCAGGGTAGGTGACGGAGAAGCCGCTGCGCCGGATCTGCTCCGTCCAGTCCAGGCGACTGAGGCTGTGCTCCCCCAGGCGCACCCAGTACCTGCTGGGGGTTGTGTTGGCTCGGCGGGTGGACCGCACCCAGGCTCCCAGGCCCTCCTGCCTCTCTCTCACGTCCCCTGATCATTGGCTCTCGTTCTCTGTCTCGGGTGCCCTCTCTCTACCTCTTGGTCTTTGTCTCCATCGCCCAGTGCTCCCCAGGGCACTGCACTGGGTCCCCTTCTGATTCTCTCAGCTGGGGAGGCCCACGGGGGTAGGGGCATTGTTTAGTCTCCTTTGCTGTGCTGTTCCCACCACCCAGGAGCCTGCCTGGGCTGTCAATCTTGCTGATAAAGTTAATGCTCTTCTGTCCTGCTTGAATTTCTCCCTGTCCCCACACCTCTCCATCTCTTTGTGTCTGAAACTTTCCTTTCTTGTGAAATCCAGAGTATCAGACCTACAAAGCCCATTGCTGTCTTGTTACAGATGGGGCCACTGAGGCTGCACAGAGTTTGGGTCAGGCATGAGCCCGGGACCCAACCTGGGTCAGAGAATGGCTGGGGATTGGTGACAGATGCTGTATAGGAAGGGAGTGGAATTTGAAAGAATGGGAGGTGGGTAGGCAGGTTCTAGGACCCTCCGCCTGCCCTCCACCCCACTGAGCCCCAGCCAGCCCCACCCCAGGCTCATATTTTGAGAAGGTCCTACCCTTTGCCTAACCTCAGAGTCTCTTCTGGCAGAACCATCATCTCCTTCCTCTTAGACACTCCCTCTCATGAGCCCCGCCCCCAGCTCTCTCCTCCCAACCCCCATCTTCGCCCACTCCAGCAAGAGACACAAACAGGGGGCTTACCTGCCGCTGCAGTGAGCAGCTGTGAGGACCCACCTGCGGTCCACGAGGACCCCCCCACAGCGCAGGTTGGCGCCTTCAAACAGCCCCACCTGCCAAGGTTGTGAGTGAGGAACACACTCTGTGCCATTATAAATCTTCTCTGTGGATGCGTGGCTGAGCCCTGAGGACAGGGGTAGGGGCCAGAGAGGTGAGGTCAGAGACTGTGGATCAGATACAGAAACACATCCAGAGTTGGAGAGGCATAGAAAGAGAAAGAAGCGATAGGAAGACAGAGATCCTGAGAGAGAGAGCCAAGCACAGGGAGACACCTAGTGATGTAAAGAAAAAGATACAGTGTAACCCCAAGAGATACAGTGAGGAAGAGAAAGAGGGAAACAGAAAGAGAGAGATGCTTGAAGACAGAGAGGAGAAAGCAAGAGCAGGAGAGAGGGAGAGAGAGAGAGAGAATGGAGACACAGTGACAGGGGGAGATAGGAGGTGGA
This sequence comes from Phyllostomus hastatus, assembly GCF_019186645.2. NCBI lineage: Eukaryota > Metazoa > Chordata > Mammalia > Chiroptera > Phyllostomidae > Phyllostomus > Phyllostomus hastatus. The sequence goes on from NW_025334008.1 coordinate 1,967,731, forward strand.
TCAAAAGATACAGGGAGAGGCGAGGGGACCCTGGGCTTTGGAGGTGAAGGAGATGAGTGTCCCTTCATGGGGGAGGGAGGGACACCTCTTCCCTCTGAGGAACTCACCAATAACACACAGGAGCCAAAAGATGCTGGACCCCATGGTGGGCCACCTCCAGGTTCTGGGGAACAGGTTGGGGGGGTGGTTCTCAGAGATGGCCCTCTTCTTTTCAGCCCGCTCCTCCCTTCCTCATCCTTCTCATATCAGCTCCACGAAGAGGGGATGTCCTCCCCTCTACCTCCCATTGTCTTTGCCTGTCTCCCGGCCCATCACCCCCTCACCTGTGACTGCCTGCCTCCTGCTCACCTTGTCTCTCTGCCTGCTGGGTCCTCCATGTGGCTGTTGCCGTTTCAGCCTGTCTGTGTCTCTATTATCTGCCTGCCCACCTACCAGCCTATCTCGTCACCTGCTGGCCAGTCAACGCTCCTACTGTCCACCTGGTTTCTCAGTCAACCTGTCATGCTGCCCCACCTGTCCCCCTCCTTCTGTCTGTCTGTCCCAGGCCGGCGGCGGCTGACACAGCTTTTAACTGTCTTTGTTCCAGCCCATTCAGTTTCCTGGTTGAGGGAAGGGGATCAGGAAAACACTGGGTGGAGTGCCCTCTAATCCCCTGGAAACTCTTCCCGACTCGGATGACTCTTCCTTGAGCTTTGCAGATGAATGAAGGAAGGGGAACAGGGAGGGGGCCTGGGGAGGCTCTGGAGGGAAGGCACGACCCCACCCCTTCTCCCCTCCTCTCCAAACCAGCCAGCAGTTCCTCCCGCCCCATCTCCTGCTGTTGACTCAAGGTGATCTCTTGGAACTGGGCTCTAATTCCAACTCCAGTGAAAAAGGCTCGGGGAGGGTGGGGCTCTCGGACAACCCGGTGACGGGGCGAAGTGAGAGGCAGGGAAACCTAAGGCAGAGAGAGCCTGGGAAAGAGAAGAGGAAGAGGAGGAGGAGGAGGAGGAGGAAGAGACTTCACACAAGGTGACAGAAGAGGGTTTCCAAACTGGGTTCTGTGGATGTCTAATGCTGACTGGATGTCTAATGTTGTTTTTAATGATAAGATTTTTATTTATTGAGTTATTCATGGGTTGACTGACCCTTGTATGCACCCTGACCAGAGATCAAACCTGCAACCTTGGTGTGTGGAGGGCTACCGGGCCAGGGTCCATGAAAGGTTTTTCTTTGCAAAAGGGCTTCCTCTGAGAAAGGAACGGAAGGGGGAAGGAACTAAGAGGAGAGGGCTTCCCGTTCCACTCCTATATATTTTGGGTGATCTTTTCTTCTCTGGATTCAGAATCACAAAACTTCAGGTTTTGGTTTGTTGTGAAACTCCACCTAATTTCTCCCTTTTTGTGGATATATTTTTGTGTCTGGGGGGTGCAATATGGTTTATTGAGATGCAACTTACATGCCATAAAATTCACCCTTTAGTTTCAGTCAGGAGCTGTGTGCTTCTGGAACCAGGGCCCACGTGACTTTTCAAGAAAAGCTGGAAATTCAGATTTATGTTGGGACATTTCCCAACTTCCAATATTGGCCAATCTGCCCTTCCCCCAAAACAGCCATGGGTCCAACACAGAATTCTCTCTTCTCCCTTCCCTCTCTCTGCTTTTCTTTTTTTTTTTTGAAGTAAAATTCACATAACCTAAAATTGGGCATTTGAATGATTTTATAATCTACAATTCAACGGATTCCACTGCATTTATGAAGCTGTGCAACCACCACCACAATCTAGTCAAGGATGTTTTCATCGCCCCTCAAGGGACCCCCATACCCATCCAGCTGACGTCCATCAGCTGATGAATGGAGGAATAAAATATGGTCCTTCCACACAATGGGCTATTATTCAGCTAGAAAAAAGAACAAGGCACTAATAGGAGCCACAGCATGGATGAACCTAGAAAGTATGAGGCTGAGTGTTGGGGTGGGGGAAGAGAAACAAAAGACCACATGTTGTAGGATTCCATGTGTATGAAATGTCCCAAATAGCCAAATCTACAGAGACAGAGAGCAGATTAGTGGCTGCCGGAGGCTGAAGGCAGTGGGGTATGAGGAGTGGAGGGATGGCTTAGTGCCTCTCTTTGACACAGAAATGTGCAGTCTGTGGCTTCTGGCTGGAGCCAATCCGGTGTTCTTGTAGCTGAAGCCTCAGAGAGCAGAGATTGGTCTGCAGCTCCGAGCACCCTTGCCAAGTCCCCCAGGAAGCCCCCCTGCCTCCCGCTCTACTCTTGGCTCTCATCATACACACAGCACGAAGCCCGCTGCCCAGAGAGAACTCAGCCACCCAACACCTGGTCACAGATGTGGAAACGGAGGCGCCGCTAGATGAAGACACATGAGCAGCAGGTGAGTGGCTGAACTCAAGTTCGAACCCAGGCAGGCTGTCTCCAGAGCTCGTGTTGTTATTCATTGTCCAAACACACAAATGAACAGACGAATGACCAAATGAGTGCACGTGTGAATAGGTGAACGTAGGGCCTTTCCTATGGGTTTCAAAGAAAGAGGATAGCTTTTGGAACCCTGCAGATGAGGTTAAACATTGGGTTCATCCCATGACTCATTGGGAGTCCCTTGCTGGGACTCAATGGTCCCCAATGACTGGCCCATCTGAAAAGTGGGGCTAGGGGGAAGCTAAATGTCTCTACATGGTTTCCTCCTGGGATCATCCAACATGGTAACAAAGATGGGTGGGGCCCCTGGCTGGTGTGGTTCAGTGGATTGAGTGCTGGCTTGCGAACCAAAGGGTTGTTGGTTCGATTCCCAATCAGGGCATGTGCCTGTGTTGGACCTGGTTCCCCAGTGGGGGATGCATGAGAGGCAGCCACACATTGATGCTTCTCTCCCTCTCTTCCTCCCTTCCCCTTTTTCTAAAAATAAATAGATAAAATCTTAAAAAAAAAGATGGGTAGGGATATCAGGTAGGTGAGCTATAGACACTATCAAAGTTACCCATATCAATTTACACAATTTGTGGGCCTTTGCCCTGTTGGTTGGAGGGTCATGCCGTACACCCAAAGGATTGCAAGTTCAATTCCCAGTCAGGGCACATATCTAGGTTGCAGGTTCAATCCTCAGTAGGGAAACATATAGGAGGCAGCCAATCAATGTTTCTCTCTCACATCACTGTCTCTCTCTCTCTCTCTCTCTCTCTTCCTCTCTCTGAAAATGATACAAAGATCCTTGGGTAAGGATTCAAATTTTATTTATTTATTTTTAGATTTTTTCAATTTTTTACTTAAAAATATTTAATTTATTTATTTTAGACAGAGGGGAAGGGAGGGACAAAGAGAGGGAGAGAAAATCCATGTGTGTTTGCCTCGCCATATGGTTGGTGCTACAGCTTGGTGCTACAACTTCTTTCTCTTCCTTCTATGTTTCTATCTCATTCGATTCCTCTGCTCATTCATTTGCTCATTCAGTCACTCAACAAATACCCTGAGAAGCCTGTGTGCCTAATGCTGTGCTGGATGACTCTGGGACCACAGAGTTCATCCGAATTAGCCCCAGAGCTCTGTCTTCCCACCATCCTTCCCTGCCAGACTTCTCCACATGTGCCTCCTCACTGCGTGCACCCTGCAGCCAGGCTCTTTTTGGGTTCCCACAGACTTCCATGTTGAGCAATCCAGAGGCCACCTGTCTGTCCATCTGTCTGAACATTTCTTACTCAACCTTTCCGCAACATTCCACATGCCAGCCGCTCCTCTCTGGCTTCCGGAAGCCATGCATTGCTGGTTTTCCTCCTACTTTGTTGGCTCCCCTTCCTGGCCTCCTATATGAATAGGCCTTTTCTTCCTTCACTGGCGTCTTCACAAACAAGGGTGTTCCCAGGGCCCTGTCCTAAGCCACGGCAGATGCACTGACTGCATACACCTGACAGTCTCTACCTGTCATCCGTCACTGGGGCGGCTTGGTTCTCAGGCCTCTCCCCAACTTCCTGAATGACCCAAACTGAGCTCACTGGCTGTCCACGTCGACCTGTTCTCAGAACCCTGTTGGTCTGCATGGTGGCCCCACCATCTACTCAGTCTCCCGGTGCAGACCCAACCCTATCTAGAACCCAAGTGCCTGGATGTGTCCCATCAGGCCCCAAGACTGACTGCCTCCACTACCGGCTCCGTGTCTTTGAAATCTGTCTCTCCAGCTCCTGCAGTTTGAGTCCACTTTGCTTCCAAACTGCTCCCCCTGGGACTCCTGCCTCCTCAATCCTCCCACCACCTGTCTGCGTTTCTCATCTCACCATTGCACTTGTTAAAAATCAAAGCTTGGGCTTAAGTCCCATTGGTCCCCTGTGATAGTATAATTTACAATTATAAATATATGTTTGGTCTTCCCCCCCAATTCTGGCACAGAGCTCCTAAAACTTTTGGAATTTCCTAGGTGGAGGTATCTCTTGTGGGTGAATGAAGTGACTTTTGGAAAGCTCCTAAGGATGGGGGCTGGTTGCCAGGGGAACCAACCATGTGATTAGAGGGTTGGAACTTTCAGTCCCACCCATCAGCCCCCATCTCTGGGGAGGGGATAGAAGCTGGAGGTTGAATCAGTCACCGATGGCCAAGGGTTTAATCAGTCCTGCCTATGGAATGAAGCCTTAAAAACGCAAGAGGAGAGTGTTCAGAGAGCTGTTTCAGGGTCGGTGAACACGTGGAGATTTGCGGAGGAGAGGTGCCTGGAGAGGACATGCCCTTCCCACATACCTGGCCCTCGGGATCTCTTGCATCCTGCTGTTCCTGAGTTACAACCTTTTATAATAAACTGGTGATCTAGTAAGTAAAATGTTCTTCTGAGTTCTGGAAGCCACTCTAGCAAATCAAGCAAACTCAAGGAGGGAGTTGTAACCTCGGATCTACAGGTAGTGGTCAGGAGCATAGGTGAGAACCTGGACTTTTGATTGGCATCTGAAGTGTGGCAGGAAGAGGGGGACTTGAGAGGGGGAGGGGCAGTTTTGTAGGACTGAGCCTTTAATTTGTGGGATCTGACTATCTCCTGGTGACAGTGTCAGACTTGAGTTTCAATTGTAGGACACCCAGCTGGTGTCCAAGAATCGCTTGGTGAAGTGGGGCAACCCCACCCCACACATTAGAATTGGGTGCACAACCTTATAACCCCCATTAGCCTGGAAAGTCCAGCCTAGGTTCTTACACAAGGCCCACAGCTGAGGCGGTGACTGAACTTGGCCTGGACCCTCCGGATTATAAGGGAGAGGTCCTTGGGAATGGTCATGGAGGGAAGTACAGGAATGTGTCCCCATCAACCTGGATGAGCTCAACTCACTGGTGAATTTTCTTTAGTCTAAGTTGACACTTCTGTAAACTGGGGGGCTGATATTTCCTCCACAGGGGTCTTGGGAGAATGAAAACGGCTTTTTAGGCTGGACCAGTGCCTGGAAGTATTGCCATTTTTTTGACCCCATCCTTCCTCACTTTTCTGTCTCTCTTCCTAGTCTCCTTCAGCTTTCCAAATTCCTCTGCAGCCAGGTCCCCATTGTTATTAAAATTTCCCTAGGAAAAAAAAAAACACCACACAAGAAAAGAACACCTGGCTTTGAAATCCTGGGAGGGAGGGAGGAGGAGAGGCTCAGAAGCCTCAGAGCCTGGCCACCTGGCTGGCTTTCTTGATTTAAGGTGTGGGCAGCCAGTCTCCAGCTCAGGTATGTCATTATTTTCTGTTCCTTGTTCCACAGGAAGGATTTGGGTGGCCACATCTCACTCGCAAATCCTCAGCTGTCACCCAAGGCTGCTTGCTCTGGCACTGGCAGCCTGGGAGACATAGTGTCATAACAATTATATCAGTAAGAGCAACAATATTAATGAGAGCTGCCACTTACTAAGCACTCACTCAGTACCTGGTCTTCTTTTTGAGCGATTTGCACAGGTTAACATATCAATCTCCCTGGGTGCCCTTTGAAGTATGTGCTCCCTCTTTCAGTGTTTATTAATATATGTAGCTAGTTCTTCATCCTCAAAAGGAGATTTGAATTGGTGACTTTGCTCTCCTTATTTTATTCCTTATCACATTTCCTCCTGCTATTCTCTTTATTATTGTGTATCGTTTGCCATTCTCTTTATTATCTATCCTTTGCTATTGTTTTTACTATTGTGTACTTTTGCTAGTTTTCATTATGTAGTCTTTGCTATTATCTTTGTTGTTGTATATCCTTGTTATTGTTTCCATAACTGTGTATCTTTTGCTATTATATTTATTATTGCAGGGCCTTTAAAAAATTAGTATGGAATTCACACATAAAAGTAACCATTCAAGGTGAACAGTTCAGTGGTATTTAGTACATTTGCAAATGTTGTAGCTTTATTAGTATATGGTATAACAAATTGTGTATCGTTTTGTGTGTACTGTCTTCTTCCCAGACTATCCCATTTAAAAGCAACTCCAGTTCTGGCCAGGTAGCTCAGTTGGTTAGAACATCATCCCAATATACCAAGGTTGCAGGTTTGATCCTGGTCAGGGCACGTACAAGAATCAACTGATGAGTACTGGCTGGTGTGGTTCAGTGGATTGAGCACCAGCCTGTGAACCAGAAAGTTGCAGGTTTGATTCCTGGTCAGGGCAAATGCCTGGGTTGTGGGCCAGGTCCCCAGGTTAGGGTGTGTGAGAGGCAACCGATTGATGCATCTCTCACACATTGATTTTTCTCTCCCTCTCCTTCTCCCTCCCTTCCTCTAACAGTAAATAAATAAAAGCAATTCCACTCATTCTCCCTATCTTTTCACCCTGACCCCCCTTTTTTAACCACCTGACAATTTATCTCTTAATTCACCTTTTTATCATGTGTCTCCCCACGAGAAAATGTAAACTCTATAAGAGCAGAAGTTTCTGTCTGTTTAATTCACTGTTTATCACTTGTGTCTACAAAAGTGCCTGGCTTATCATAGGTACCAACATTTGAATAAACAAAATTATATTTGCCAATACTCAGGAGAGTGCCTGCACATGTCAGCCCTGAAAGTTTGCTAAGAAAAATAAGGAAGTGCAACACCCTTTGACACTCTTCAAAGGGGTTGTTATTGACATCCAAATGTCATCTTTGATAGAGAACCACCCAGATAATAGCGGTAAGCCAATCTTTATCTGCACAACAATGCTATGAAGAAAAATTATGAGCCCTGGCTGGTGTGGATTGAGTGATGGCCTGCAAACTGAAACTTCACTGGTTTGATTCCCAGTCAGGGCACATGTCTGGGTTGCAGGCCAGGTCCCTGGTTGGGGGCATATGAGAGGCAACTGATCGATGTATCTAGCACACATAAATCACATTGATGTTTCTCTCCCTCTCCCTTCTGTAAAAATAAATAAGTAAAAATTATGAGCCCCATTTTACAGATGAGGAAAGAGACATGGTGAGTTTTATAACTCATTCAAAGCAGGGACCTCTGTGGCTTAAGCATGTGACCATTGTGTTCTGAGGTCATGGCCAAAGATGTCACCACAGCACGGGGCACTGAACAAGGGTGTCCATGGAGAGGGGCAGGATATTTGGTGGATAGTAGGGTCTAGGCATGGAGGGATACTGAACTCCATCACTATCAATTCTAGAGCAGGTGTGGGGATTCAGAGATAGGCAGTATTGTCAGAGACCAGATGTCGGTAGGGATGGGGCATCTGGGAGGCCCGGAACTATGTAAGGATGCAACATTGAGTACCCCATGTTGGCTGTGGTGACATTCAGGACATACCGTGTTGTCAGGGCAGAAGAGAATACTTTCAGAGTGAAACGTCATGGGAGCATGGGAGCCTAGGACCTTCCCGAGTCCAAAGTGTAGAAGGACCTAGAACACTGGCAATGACTAAACACCTGAAGGAGTCTGGAATATTTTCAAGGATGGTGTGTTAATGGAACTTAGAATCTTGTCAGGACGGGCTGGAGGTACTTCAGGGTTTCGCAGATAAAACATTCAGATGGAGACCTGGGTTTACGTTGAAACAGTTGGCAGATCTGGAACGTGTCTGGGCTGGGACATTCAGGGCACTGGGGTGTTTCAGGGGTACACCGTCTGGCAGAGTGTGACGCTGGCAGTAACTGAGTGTTTTTGAAACACGGAATGTCAGCTGGGATGGGACCTTTGGAGAACGTGAATTGCCGGTTTGAGGGGAACAGCCTGAGAGGGGCAGAGCAGGGCTGGGCAAGCCAAGTAAGGAGGGCACGAGGTGGGGAAGGAGGCGGGTCAGTCAACCCGACTTTTATTGCAGGCCCTTTGTCCATTTCTTCTCCTGAGTTTTCTGTTTTCGGATTGTGTTTTGGATCCAGGAAATGTATTGAGAGACTCGGGTGTAGACGCCAGGCCGGTTGGGCTGCCCGCATGGGAAGTCTCCCCAGGAGATGATGCCATAGAGTGTCCCGTTACAGACCAGGGGGCCTCCGGAGTCACCCTGCATGGGGGAGACAGAAAGGTGGGGTCCTGGCTGGGGCCAAACAAAGGCAGAGATAGATGGGGACTTGTAGGGAGAAAGTGAACAATGGAGAGAGACAGACTCGGAGATAGGGACAGGAATACAGAGAGACAGCAACAGACACAAGTGGAGATCAGAAGGCAAACACAGAAGGACAGAGAATGAGAGAGAAATAGAAAGGCAGAGATGGACACTGAAACAGAGAGAGAGACTTCTGTGTCTCTGGTTTTCGGCTTCTCCATCTCATGAAAATACTGACAGTTTACCTTATACACCTGTTCTTGTTTTTCTGGTCCTAAATCCCACCCTGCACCACCTGCCTGCCAAATCTGCTCCTGCTTTATGGTTTCTTCACGTCATCTTGTGATTGAGTTAACCGCCCCCCGCCCCATCTGGGTGGGGTTTGTACACATGAGTGCTTCATCTCCCCTGGGCCCAGGACACTCGTTATTACTATTGATAAGGCACTCATCACTGATTCATTATCATACCCTTTCCCACTGAACCAAACCTCAACCTCCTCTCTTGGACACAGGTTGTCATTTTGCCCATGTGGTATCCACTGTACCTTATTTTGGTAATAGCCTCCTGATTTTTTTTTCATTTGGGGAATGACCCCTCTCCTATTCTCCAAGTTTGTCCCTGCCCCTTCCATCCCCCAGTTAGTCATGTGACCCAGATTTGGTCCATCAGAGAATCCCACAGCTCTGGCCAGAGTGATGGTTCCAGGACATTACTTAAGTCAGCCTTGTGAGAGTCATGTTCAGGATACTGCCCTGGCTGGCATGGCTCAGTAGATTGAGCACCAGCCTGTGAACCAAAAAGTTGTTGGTTCAATTCCCAGGGCATATGCCTGGGTTTCGGGCCAGGTCCCTGGTTAGGGATGTTCAAGAGGCAACTCGTTCATGTTTGTCTCATACATTTATGTTTCTCTCCTTCTCTTTCTCCCTCCCTTCTCCTCTCTCTAAAAACAAATAAAGAAAATCTTTTTAAAAAGAAAGAAAAGATGTTTATGTCAGTTTTAAACATGTCATGTGTGTACCTGGACCCACCCATGCCTGAAGCAGGAACCTCTGAACTTTGCAGTTACCAAAGGCATCGCTTTACTTGAGGCAGTCTGAGTTAGATTTTTTTTGTTACTTGTAACCAAAAAACACCCTAATTCTTATGCATGTCAACCCCAGGCTCTGGGCAACCAACTCTGGGCAGGCAAACTGGGGCTTAAGATGAATTATGTTTGTCATCCATGGGTACTTTGCTCTGTCTTGACTCTCTGTGCTAGGAGACAGCTCACCTGACACAGCCTGGTTCTGCAGAGGCTACAGGCAAGTCCCTTCCCTCCAGCATCGGTCCCTCCATCCTGGCCTCCCACCCAGGCCCATGGCAGCCCTGGCCCCCATCCCCTTGTGGTCTCACCTCGCAGGAGTCCTTGCCGCCCTCCTGTGTGCCAGCACACAGCATGTTGGGTGTGATCCTGCCGGGGTAGACTTGACGACATTCCTCATCGGAGCGTAGCTGGATGTTGGCACACTGCAAGGTTTGTGGGTAACTCACTAGGGAGGAGAGAGAGGAAGGTCTAAGGGTATCTTTCTCTCGGACAGGCTATGAGACTTGAAGAGAGAGCTGTGGGGGAGAGCCAGAAATGTGGAGAAGGATGGGGGAGGGGTGAAAGGAAAGCGGAGGGAGAGATGGAGGGGGATGGGGCTGGGAACTGAGTGTGGGGAGATACACATGGGAAGGGAGAACGTCAAGACAGACGGGGGTGGGAGAAATAGGAAGACAGAGATGGTGAGAGTACTGGAGGCAGAGAAAACACAGGAGAGACGGAAGGGATTGCAGGAGGAGGGAAGTGGTGGAAAGAGAGATGGGGAATGCCGGGCAGACAGACGCAGAAATGAGGCTGGCAGAGAGCTGGGAATGGCAGAGGAGACACCCAGGGCTCTGCTGCTGTTGGCCAGCCCTGCCTTCACACACACCTAACTCACATACAGAGGACGTGGTTGTTTCTATTTTATCCCAGTTAATAACGATCAAAATATCACTTGCTTTGTAAATTCTATATTTCTGTCCTTACTTAAAGATATTTATGCAAAATATATAATTTATATACAAATGTATTTAAATGAATGCATGAACACAGAATTATAATGTAAAATCTAATTTTTCTCATTTGCATATTTATATACAGATACATGTTTATTTTTGTAAATATGCACATAACAGAGGATTTACAATTTTATATTTATAAATTTATATAAAGTCATACAACTATATAATATATGACCTATAACATATATAACTTTATGTTTATCAATTTATATAAAGGACATATAATTATAACATGTAACTATATTTTAAAATTTATATTTATATAAAAGATATACAAAATTTTATTTATTATGTATGATGTATAATATGTAACTATATTTTTTCTTTATAACTATTTTTTAACTTTCACTTTTATATATAAAAGAATCATCCTCCAGCCTACTCTCATCTCTGCCCCAGTTTCCCCGGTCGCCCTGTGAGACCCCAGGCCCCCTGTGCAGTGGTGGGGTGGGTGGTGCGTACCCTCAGGGCTGGTGGTGGTGCCCCAGCCGGACACCCGGCAGCAGGTGCCAGTGGGGAGGCAGTCGCTGTGGAAGAGAGGCAGGGTGCTGATGTGGCTTGTGAGCTGGACTGGGGACTGCAGCTCCAGAAGCATAATGTCGTGGTCGTGGTTCAGGTGGGTGGGGCTGCTCTGGTACTGGGGGTGGGGGAAAGAGCGCACCACATCCCTCACCTGCTCTCCGGCCTCCAGATGCCACAGGGTGTGCTTGCCCAGGTAAACTCTGTACCCGCTGTGGGTGCAGGAACAGGGCAGTTAGAGGAAAAGAGGAGCCCTTCCCCAGCTCCAGCCTCTTCTCCATCTCACCTTCCTCATCTCCAAACACATCTCCTCCCACATCAACTCCAATCCCATCCAAATAACCTACTTCAAGTCCAGTTCCATCCCCAGTACCCTCTCCTGCCAAACCTTATTCTCACCCATTCCGATCTCAGGCTAAATTCCAGCCTCATCCTCAAATGCAACTCCACCCAGTCCCATTGCCACCCCTACCCCAAACTCCCCTGGCCCCCACATACTCTTTCAGACAGTGTGCTGCTGTGATGACCCATTTGGGGTGGATGAGGACCCCCCCACAGAGCAGCCGCCCCTGTACCATCAGGGCTGCCTGCCAGGGCTGAGAGTGGCGGGGGCAGGTGTAGCCACCGGGGAGAAACCCTTTGGTCCCATTGATGCCTTTGAGAATCTTGGAATACTCCTGACAGAAGCCTGGTGAAGGAGAGAAAATGTTAGTGAACTGGGGTCCAGGCAGAGGAGGAGGCCTGGAGGGGTAGTTGCTGAGCTTAGGGAGAGGGTCAGAATGTGCTCCAGGTGACCCGGAACCGAGGATTCATTTCTTGGCCACTGGGAGTTGCCATTTCCCATGTAGTGGAGATGAGTCAGAGCAGAGATGACAATGTCCTTTTCCATAGAAGTGTCATACCCGTCATTGCAGCATTGAAGGAAGAGCTCACTGATGAGGATGCTTCTGATAAGCAGAAGTGCGGCTTTCTCCCCACCTGCACTTTCTCTCATTCCAACATGGGGATGGATTTCAGGAGGCGGAAGTGAGATGGATATACACAACCACCTAGGCAGCCTCCATTCATTCAACCATCCATCTATCCATCCATCCATCCACCCACCCACCCACCCACCCACCCACTCATCCATCTTTCTAACACCTATGTATTGGGTTCCTCTGTGGCTTCAAATAGCATCCATAGGCTAACTACTCCCAAATTCAAAGTTTCCAGGACTCTGAATCATTTCATCTTTGCTAATCTCTTTGATCCCATCTCCTACCTCTCTGCTCTCCACTTACTCTGTTCCAGTTTCATGGGTCTTCAAACACACCAGACCTTTTGCATTTGCTGCTTCCTCTTTTTCAACAATTTTTTCTCTACACCTGTGCTGTTCAATATGGTGACCACTAGCCACACATGGCTACTTCCATGTAGATTAATTACAATGAAACTTAAATACTGAGTTCTCACCCTGACTGGGATGATGCCCCCAGGGGGTTAGAGTGTCACCCAGATACACCAAGTTAGTGGGGGTGATCCTCGGTCAGGGCCCACACAAAAATCAACCAACGAATACATCAATAAGTGAAACAACAAATCAATGTTTCTTTCTCTTTCTCAAATCAATAAAAACAAATTCAGTCCTTCAGCTACACCAGTCATATTTGAAATGCTCAATAACTCCAAGTGGCCAGAGGCCACCATATTGGACACTACAGACATGGGAAGGAGACAGACCTAGCACCTTGTCTGACACACAGTAGGTGCCCAACCAGTGTCAGGCACTGTCTGGCACTGGAGACACAGCAGATGACAATGGAATAGAGAGAGTCCAATCCTGAATGTGCTGCTTTCTGGCTGGGTGATCCTGTTATAAGCTGCCAGCCTCAGTTTCCTCAGCTGTAAAGTGGGGACGATGACAGCTTCCTCTCTCATGGGGAAGTTGTAGGATTCAGTAAAATCCTACATCCAAGACATACACAGCACCCAGTAATGGAAAACTGTTGTTGTTATTAGCTACAACAGGGGGTCCCTAGCTCTGTGGCCAGCAAGTCCCTTCCCAACCTACATGAGCAGTGGGATTAGCTCAGTGGTTCTCAAAGGTGGGGACAGAGGTCATTGGTGGGTACAAGCTCAGTTTAGGTGGTAAGTAACATCTCTGCAGCCTCAGAAACTGATTCACTGTCCAGCTCTCTCCCAATTCTGATTTTACCAAAGAAGAAGTCTCAGGATGATGCCAATATGCTTTTAACACCTGTAGAATCTTCACTGAGCTCACTTTTAATTTTTTTGGTAAAGACTTTATTTATTTATTTTTAGAGAGAGGGGAAGGAAGGGAGAGAGGGAGAGAAACATCAATGTGTGGTTGCCTCTTTCATGTGCCCCACTGGGGACCTGGACTACAACCCAGGCATGTGCCCTGACTGGGAATTGAAGTGGCGACCCTTTGATTCACAGGCTAGTGCTCAACCCACTGAGCAACACCAGCCAGGACTAATTTTTTATTTATTATTTTTTCTTTTTCATTGAATTTACTGGAGTGAATGGTTAACAAAATTATACAGGTTTCAGGTGCACAATTCTACAACACATCAGTGTATTGCATGTTAACCACCCCAAGTCAAGCCTCCTTCCATCACCATTTACCTCCCCATACCCTCCTCCACCTCTCCCTTCTCCTCCCCCCAGCAATCACCACACTGTTGTCCATATTTATGAGTTTTTTCTTTTTTCTTTTTCTTTTTTGCTCTATCCCTCCACCTCCAGTGCTCCCCACACAGCTGACAGCTTGTTTTCTATCTACGAGTCTGAAAGCCAAAGTACTAATTCAAAAGAATATATGCATCCCTACATTCACTGCAATGTTATTTACAATAGCCAAGATTTGGAAGCAGCACAACTGTCCATCAGTAGATTAGTGGATAAAAAAGTGGTGGTACATATACACAATGGAATACTATTCAGCCATAAAAAGAAGGAAACCTTACCCTTTGTGACAGCATGGATGGACCTGGAGAGCATTATGCTTAGTGAAATAAGCCAGTCAGTGAAAGACAAATACCATATGATCTCACTCATATGTGGAATCTAATGAGCTAAATGAGCTCACTTTTTAAAACCCAAAGGGAGCAGAATCCTCAGCCTGCAACCTAAAATTTATTAAGTCGAACCATCTGCCATCACTGTTTTGGGAGAGGTTGACAATTGGTCCAACCCAATAAACATACCATTTTTGTTTCATTGCGCAGGATATTTTTTCTCTTTTATTTATAGCAAAGAATGTGGTTTTCCACTTAGGACAATGATATAAACTTCTAATGTAATTTAATTTAAATAAAAAATAATCGATTCTACGCAGACCATTAAGTCTAACATGATAAAAATGGGCCCTGGCTGGGTAGCTCAGTTGGTCAGAGCATCATCCCGGTGCGCCAGGGTTGCAATTTCGATCCCCTGTCAGGGCACATACAAGAATCAACCCGTGGTCCTGGCTGGTGTGGCTCAGTGGATTGAATGTGGGCTTGTGAAGCAAAGGGTCTCCAGTTTGATTCCCAGTCAGGGCACATGCCTGGGTTGTGGGCCAGGCCTGCAGTAGGGGGTGTACAAGGGGCAACCACACATTGATATTTCTCTCCCTCTCTTTCTCCTTCCCTTTCTCTCTCTCTAAAATAAAAAAAAAAATGAACCCATGAATGCATCAACAAGTGGAACAACAAATTGATGTTTCTTTCTCTCTTCCTTCCTCTCTCTCTCAAAAAAAAATCAGTAACTAAAAAAATAAAATAATGAAGAGGGTTTGCCAGGACATAATGTCCAGGATGCAAGGAGCAGGGCAGACAGTGTGGATTAAGGATCCTGACTCAGGCACCACTTTGGGGTTGGACTCTTCTGCCAGAGTTTTGGCTTTTGAAGCCATAAAACTAATTATAGTTCACATACCTCCCAAGGCTGTTGGGGACTCCACAAGCCAATGCATGTGGAGTACCTAGCCCAGGGTGTGGCACCCAGGAGGGGCTTGGGACCTGGGCAGGAGTCCTGGGAGTGTCTCCAAAGGAGACAAGCCACCCCACCTCCAGGCCAAGGGTGGTGCTGGGTGTCAGGTGCCCGTGGACCTCTCCCTCCTCTGGGTCTCAGCTCAAGGGTCTAGTTGTTTGGGTGTGTGTGGTGGGGGGGTGGCGGGGACAAGGCCACTTGGCAGGGAGCTGTCATTGCACCTCTAAGCTCCTGGCTTGGCCCCTTGAAGCCATCCCCTGTGTTACAATTGTAACTAATTATCAGCTAATTATTGGAATAGTGTCTGCAGCTGAACCGCTAGGCTTTGGGCACTGAGAGCAGACACTCTGTCTCTGCTTGCACACACCCAGCACACCACCTGGCAAGCAGCGCTATTATTTTTAATTGAATTTACTGGGGTGACATTGGTTAATGCAATTATATAGGTTTCAAGGGTACAAGCCTATAATACATCATCTGTATGAATGATCGAATGAACAAATGACCCACAAATGGGGTTTCCAGAGTTGGCAGGGAGACGACTAACTCTGGGAGGAATCAGACAGGTTTGGGGTCACCCCCAGGATGAAAGGAAGACCTAGAAGGTTCTGGAAGGAGCTGCAATGGATAGAGAACACAGCTAACAAAATAAACTTGAGGACTAACTTTCCATCCCTTCTGCCTGCCAGGCACTCGGCACAGACAGGCGTTACCTCAACAACCCTTTGTGGAAGGAACTTATGTGTTCCCATTTTACAGATGGGACAAGCTAGCCACAAAAAAGCGAAGTTACTTGCTCAGAGTGGCAGCGGTCAGGATTCGAACCTGTGTCTCTGGGACTCCTCTCACTCAGGGAGGCCAGGGGGTCTGGAATGTGGGAGGGGCTGCTGGGCTGGGGGTGGGCTTTCTGGCGCAGAGTAAGACAGAAAAGGGGCCTGGTGGGGAAAGTGGGCTGACCCCAGCCAGAAAACCAGGTCACTCAGGGATAAGCAGGAAGCTTTCAGGGCTGTCCCCACGGGACCCTGCCCGGAGTGGGCGGGGGGGCGGAGCTCGCGGCTTCCAGCCCCCTCCCCGCGTCCTGACCCCTCCTACCATTGTCCCGGGTGGCCACCCCGCCTCCACCCCCGCGCATTCTTACCGCCTGACAAGGTCATGGTCAGGAAGGCGATCGCAGTGGCCAGGGACCACATGGCGGATCCCGGGTGGGCGGCAGGGCGGGAGGGGCCTGGGAAGTTGAAGGGAGGTGTTAAGGACTGGCCGGAACCCCCATCTCTGATCACCCCCCGCCCCGCCCGCCTTAACTCTGCTCCGGAGCTTCTCAGTTGTCGATCTCCTTCCTTCACTCTGAGAACCCCTCCCCAAACCCATCCGGGAGGCGGGGCAGCGTGCACCTCCCCCCCCCCCCCAGGTCACTGGCTTGCTGCCCCTCAACCCCGGAAGCCAGCCCTCCGCCCCTGCCCTCCAGCAAGCGGGGTCCTTGGTGCTTCCCCCGGCCCCTCTCCCGGTCCTGCCTCCCCTCTCAGGCTTTGTTCTGACACCTGGTCTCAAACTGAGCTTCCCATCTTTTTGCGGCTTCAGCTCTCGGTCTCTGCAGATTCCTATCTATAACTGAGCCTTCGGCTTCCCGCTCCGTCTCCCTGACTCAGCTCTGTTCCCTCTCTCTATTCCCCCGCCCCCTCCCCTCAGTGCTCCAGCCCCTGCCCCAGGCAGACCCTACCTGGGTGAGGGGCCTGGGTGAAGAGCGTCCGCAGCCAGCTGCCTCCAACTTCAGCCCCGACCCATGCCTTTTAACCCCTGAACTCCCTCCCCCAGCGCCCTCAGCATTTCCCGGTTGCTGGCCTACCCCTCTCCACCCCCAATGGCTCAGCAGGCTGTGCTAGGCACCCCCCCAGCCTGGGCTTGGCCCTCCGCTTGGGGGTGGAGCTTTCAGGACAAGCTGGGACCCAGATTTGGCCCTGCCCAAAGCCCGAGTTGAACCCACTGTGAACTTGGAGGCAGCAGGACCCACCTAGAAGGAAGGAGAAAACTCATCACTTCCTTCCCCAAACCCACCCCAAATCCCCATGACCCTCCCTTGCAACATCACCTGACTGCCAATCTCCACTCCAACCCTGTGCACATTCTTAATCTGTATCGCCCCCCAGAAGGCCGTTTTCTACCCTCTTCCCACCCTCTGCCCCATTTCAACCGTACCCCTGCCCCCTGGCCTGTCCGTCAAAACAAGAGCCATCCGCAGCGTCATCTCAAATTTACCTCTCCGCATCAAGTGCAACACATCTAAATTCCAGTTCTTGGCCTCCTCTCCAGCCCAACTCTATCTCCAGCCCATTTTCTTCAACAAAACAACACACACACACACACACACACAGAAGGATGCCCAGACTTACTCTACTATTTGCCCTTCCCACCGCCCCCCCCCCCCAATCAGGCCCAAGAAGGTAATCCAGGTAGGTGATTGAAAGTCAGCTGTCCTTGAAGTAGGATGTGGGCATGGATTGGGGCAGTGCTTTGGATAAGTGGCCTTTGAGGAGCAGGGTCACATGGGGTGAGGGAGTCCAAGGGGATGGAGGCAGTGAGGGAGAAGCATGCGGTGGGGGGGTGGGGTGGGGGGGACTGGTTTGAGGGAAGAGGAAGAAGGAAGAGGGTGTTTTGGGAATGAGTAGGAGTCTCCTGGAAATGTCACTGGGTGGGGCTGTGACTTAATCCTCCGGGTGGAGGGGACAGGATTAGGGATTAGGGATTAGGGGTAGAGGTGGGGTCAGAATCTGGAAGGAGGCCAGGGATGGGGACCAGAGGAAGTCTGGAAAGAGAGCCATGGTGTCAGGATAAGGGTAAGGGGTTGAGCCAGAGGGAGTGAGTTTTAACATCAACGTCGGAGTGGTTCGTAGAGGGGAAAATTGAAGTTTGGATATAGGGGTCAAGTCTTGTGTTAGATAATTTTTTAAAAACATTCTAACCATGACTCTCCTACATATAGAAAATGAACATATGCTTCAGATTTTATTTTGACCTGGCTGGGTAGCTCAGTTGGTTAGAGCATTGTCCTGTTACACCATGGTTGAGGATTTGATCCCCAGTCAAGGTACATATAAGAATCAACCAATGGCCCTGGCTGGTGTGGTTCAGTGGATTGAGTGCTGGACTGGGAACCAAAGGGTCACTGGTTGGATTCCCAGTCAGGACACACGCTTGGGTTTCAAGCCAGGTCCCCAGTGGGGGGTGCTTGGGAGGCAACCACACATGGATGTTTCTCTCCCTCTCTTTCTCCCTCCCTTCCCCTCTCTCTAAAAATCAGTAAATAAGATCTTTTAAAAAAGAATCAACCAATGAATGCATAAATAAGTGGAATAATAGATATCTGTTCCTCTCTTCCTTCCTCTCTCTAAAAATCAATAAAATTATTTTTACTTCTATTCATTAATAAATGATAAAACTAGCAAGATGTTACAAAGAACCACACATATATATAGGCAATAAGGAATGCTGAAATGAATTTATAAATAGATATAAAACTGTCTTATTCTACGTGAGGGGGGATTGTATTTCTACCTGCCAAAACTGATTTGCATACTTATGGACAAGAATTATTTGCCTTGCTTTTGGCTAGCTGTAATTTATAGAGTTGTTAAGCAGCTCAAAGACAGTAAGAGAAACAGAGACACCCCCCCAAAACCAGTGAACCCATCTAGGCCTCCATCGAAGACACCTGTTGCACCCCTAATTTTTCCATCCACTAGGAAGAAAAGTTTGTGGTCAGGTTTAGGGTGGGTCTGAAGAGAGCTTTGGAACTGCAAGTGAGTTTTGGGAGAAGAATGGACATGTAGCGAAGATGGGATTGGAGTTAGTTTAGGGGATCGGGTTGAGTTGTAGTTGGGAGGCATTTGGCGTTAAGTTGGGTTGGGGCTGGAGATGGGGCCAAGCCTAACGTTTTGGATGGGGAGGTGTTGACATACAGTTGAATTGGTGTTGTGGGTTGACATTGACAATGAGGACTAGACATGAGGTTGAGCATCGGTGTCGATGCTCACCGGGTATTGCTGGCGGTGGGCTGGGTCATGGCTGTGAACTCCTCTTGTGGTGACAGAAACACAGTTGTTCTTCCCCACTTTGGAATTCCCCTACCTCATGGGGGCTGGACCCAGAGTGGATACTAAGTTCACTCTTTTCTGGTGGAGTGGCAAGAGGGAGGATGCTGGGTTAAGTGAGGTGACAGGCCTGTGTGGGAAGAAGTCAGGGTACCTGTGCCCTCTTGTGGCCTGGGTCCACAATTCTACAAAATTCTTTCTCTTCTGGGAAGGGCTGGGACCTGGAGTGGGGGTGGCTAGCTTTGGCATTGCTGAGGGGTGAGTGCCAGGTCAATGCTGGTATTCGAGCTTACGATTGGCCGGGACTTAGGCTGACTGACTACTGTCAAAGTGAGGTCATGGACCCACCGAGGGTTGGGCATGTTCCACCCCCTCATTTGATTGACTGGAGCCCACGGAGGGCAGTGAGGTGATGAAAGTCACACACCAGGTAGACCAAGTCCGGGTGCACTGTCTCACAGGGCAGAGTCTTCCCTGCTTCAGAGAGCAGGGCTGGGGAAAGAAGGACTAGAAAAATGGTCAGTGTTCCTAGTGGTTTAGAGCTGAGACTCTGGAGCTAGACTGCCTGAGTCCAAGTAACAAGGATGCTCTGTGCCTCAGTGTCCCCATTTGTGCAATGGCACTATCAATAGCACCTACCGCATAGAGGAGGGTTAAATGAATTAATATTGGAAGATGCTTATGCAAGAGCCTAATATGGACCCAGAGCCACATGCTGGCTTATTAAATAAGTAAATCCAGAGATGGAGGCAGCCCGAGGTTCTTGGAAGCCCCACCCTCACTTGGCTTCAAAATGGGGTTCTTTGTGAGGCAGAAACTGGAAGTTCTGGTTGGAAGTGCCGGCCGGGATGAGAAAGTTGGCCCCACAACTAAGCCCAGAGGAGAGGCCCTGATACGAACATGAAGGGAGGGGGCAGACAGAGAAAGACAAAGGATAGATACACAGAGGTAGACGACGTAGGTGGGAGAGGATGGGAAACACAGAGACAGACAAAAAGCCACCAACACACAGAGACAGAGAGGTGTCCCGGGAAAAACCAGACTCGAGATGCACAAACTCGAGAGCCAGAAATTCTTTAGAGCTGGATCTTGGTGTTACAGATGTCGGAGGCCATCTTTCTGTGCAGCAAAGACAGATCACTGTGCACCCTTCCGATCAGCAAACACTAGAAAGGTCAGCCTTGCCACCTACCTGCAGGTGTGCCCACATCCTCTGCCTCCTCTCCTATTTCTACAGATGAACAGCCTGCACCTCCACCTAGAACAGATGCCTCCACTCGTGTTGGGTATCCTGTCCCCTCTTGTCTTCTTGAGGACATTCCTTCAGCCAGCCAGCACGCTCTGCTGCCTTGTCCACATCATCAGTTTTTTCCCCTCCTAGTGAGCTGTCCCATCAACACACAAACATGCTACAATTTCTCCCATGTTCTAAAGACCCTCCCCTCCTTCACACTCTCCTGGCTGGATTTTTGTTCCCCTGGACTGCAATTCTTCTCTGAAGAGCTGGCTATACTCACTCTGCAATTTCTCTCCTCTTGTTCTCTCTTGAGCCCCTTCTCTGCAGGCTTTCTCCCCGACTGCTCTGCCAACAACAGGGGCACTAATAACTGGCACAACCCAGCAGCCAGCTCTGTTGGATGTATCTTACTGAATTATCAGCAGCATTTAAGAAGTGGATCACCCCTGTTCCTGCAGAGTGTCTCTTCTCAGCTGCTGGGGCATGGCTTCCTCATAACTCACTGGCTGCTCCTCACCCATGTCTGAGGCTATTTGCTCCTCACCTCCCCAAGCTCTACATGGTGGGGCATCTCAGGCCCTCTTCTCTGCTGTATCTCTGCTCACTCCCTTGGTGATCTCATCTGGTCTCATGGCTTTAAATACCATCCACTTGCTGATGACTCCCAACTTTGTGTCTCCAGCCAGACCTCATTCTAGAACTCTTGGCTTCGCATCCAACTGCCTACTCAACATCTCCAAGTTCAAAACCAAACTCACGTCCTCCACTTCCCTCACGTCCCAGACAGACTCCTCTTGCAGTCTGGGTCTTCTCGGTAGATGGTCTCTCCATCCTTCCATCCCTTGACCCAAACCTCAGTCTCGCCCTTGAATTCCTTTGCTCATACCACACGTCCACTTGGTTACCAAACCCTGTCAGCTCTGCCTTCAAAACAGATCCAGAATCTGCCCGTTTCTCAACACCGTCCATCCTCGCCGCCCTGGTCCCTCCCAGCCGCCATCATCTCTCACCCTGGATTATTGTACGTGTCCTATCTGATGGCTCTGTTTCTGTCCTTGTCCACCTACATTCTATTTGCGACACAGCAGCCAGACTGACCTTTTAAAAAGTAAGTCAGGGCAGGCCACTCCTCTTCTCAAAGCCCTGCAATGCCTTCCACCTCACTTGGAGTGAAAGTCGAGTTCCCTCAGGGTGTCCCGCAAGGCTCTAGACCATTGGACCCAGGAGTCCTCTGATGTCATCAACCTCCTCCCCTCCTGCTTCTTTCATGCCGCCGGGCACACTCCCACCTCAGGGCTGTTCTTCACACTGTGGAAACTCTCTTTCCAACCAGCTGTCTACGTGGTTTCTTCTATTCTCGTCTCAATGTAGGAAACATTGGTACCTGTAGGGAATTTTTGGTGAGTTTATTTGAGCCAAATTCATGTCAATCCTGGGAAGCAACATCTCAACGGACTGACAAATGGTGTGGAGGATGGCAGTGTAGCACTTTATTTTATACATAACACTCAAAGGAGGAGACACAGGGGGGTTAGATGAAATCCACTGGTGACCGATCAGGGGAGTGGGAGAAAGCAAGGCAGTGAAACCTCTGTGATTGGATAAAAAGTAAAAGGAATACCATATTTTGCTGTGTATGATGCGTACCCATGGTTTTGTGCACACTGCACATGGGATTATACGTTATTATACCCATGGTATGTCATCATCATACCCATGTAAAATGTGCATCCTTATTTTTCCCCTCAAAAATTTGGGTAAAAAAGTGAGCATTATACTCAGGCAGACACATACATCTTTTTTTTCTCTTTCCATTCTTGTTTTCACACGTATTTCTTTTACATAGGTAGGTAAGGGATCGTTAACAGTAAAAAATTAACAAAAGCCCTGGTTGGTGTGGCTCAGTGGATTGAGCACTGACCTGCAAACCAAAGGGCTGCTGGTTTGATTCCCAGTCAGGGCACATGCCTGGGTTGTCATGTTTCTCTCCCTCTCTTTCTTCCTCTCTTCCCCTTTAAATCTTTTTAAAAAACCATGATAACAATAACAATGACGGGATTTGTGGTCTCAGCTTGTGCCCAAGGGGTCTGGGAAAAAGGGAAGTCACCTTAACATTCCAAAGGAATATTATGTAGATGCAAAAAAACAGTAGACAGTCTCAGTTAAGTTAAAGATCGACTTTTGTTAGGGAAAAATACTGGCCTACAACATGACTACCTGCCATGAACAAACCGCTTTAGTTAGTAAGTTTTAATTTCAGACCATCCTTTGTGGTTACCTTAGGTCTCTCAGTTTGTAAGGCCACCTCGTAGGCTTCCCCTAGCTTGTCAGGCTCCTATGTGGCCCCTTTTCTTCCACACTTGTCATTGTCCCCATGAAGACTTCCTTGACTACTGTAATTGGGTAACCCAAGACGGGTTCAGTGAATCACTAGAGGGACTCACAGAACTCAGAAAAGCTGTAATACTCACGGTGTTGTTTTATTATAGCAAAAGGCTACAGATTAACGTGAACACAGGAAAACAGCACCTAGGGCAGAGGCCAGGAGAGAGGCCCAAGCTTCCTGTTGCCCTCTCTTGGTGTAGTCACACAGAGAACACTGAATTCTCCTAGCAATGGCTTCTTATTTTATTTTTTAAAAGATTTTATTTATTTATTTTTAGAGAGGGGGGAGGGAAAGAGAAAAAAGCAGAGAGACATCAATGTGTGGTTGCCTCTCCCACGTCTCCTACTGGGGACCCAGCCCTCAACCCAGGCACATGCACATCTATGCTCAATCCACTGAGTACACCAGTCAGGGCCCAACAATGGCTTAAAAAATCTTGTTTATTCTATTACAGTTGTTCCAATTTCCCCATTTGCTCTCCTCCGTCCAGCCCATCCCACCCCCATCCTGCTCCCACAGTTAATCGCCACACTGCTGTCCATGACCATGGGTCATTCATACAGGTTCTTTGACTACTCCCTTCCCCTTCTTCCCACCATTCTCCCCTCCCCACTTTTCTCCAGCAGCTGTCAGTATGTTCCCTCTTTCCATGTCTCTGGTTCTGTTTTGCTCATTAGTTTATTTTGTTCATTGGATTCCTCTTACAGGTGAGATCATACGGTATTTGTCTTTCACTGACTGCCTTATTTCACTTAGCATAATAGTCTCCAGTTCCATCCATGGGGTTGCAAAGGGTAAGAATTCCTCCTTTCTTTCTACTGTGTAGTATTCCATTGTGTAGATGAACCACAGTTTTTTAATCCATTCATCTACTGGTGGACACTTAGGCTGTTTCCAACACTTGGCTATAAATAATGCTGCTATGAACACCGGGGTGCATAAGTGTTTTTTTAAAAAAGATTTTATTTATTTATTTTTAGAGAGATAGGAAGGGACAGAGAAAGAGAAGGAGAGAAGCATCGATGTGCAAGAGATACATCAATCAGTTGCTTCTTGCAAGCTCCCAGCTGGGACCAGCCTACTACCCAGGCATGTGCCCTAATGAGAAATGAAACCAGTGACCCTTCGGTTTGCAGGCCAGCACTCAATGCACTGAGCCACACCAGCCAGGGCAAGTTCTTTTGAAATGGTGTTTTGGGATTCTTAGGGTATATTCCCAGCAGTGGGATTGGAAGTGGGTTACATAAGCAGTGGAAGTGGGTTACATAAGGCAGTTCCATTTTTAATTTTTTTAAAGATTATTTATTTTTAGAGAAGAGAAGGGATGGAGAAAGATGGAGACATCAATGTGTGGTTGCTTCTCACGTATCCCCCACTGGGGACCTGGCCTACAACCCAGGCATGTGCCTTGACTGGGAATCGAATCGATGACCCTCCGGACCACAGGCTGGTGCTCAATCCACTGAGCTACACCAGCCAGGGCCATTTTTAATTTTTTGAGAAGATTCCATATTGTTTTCCACAGAGGCTGCACCCAACCATGACGTTTGACAACACATACAGACTGGTACCCACCAGGGGAGCTCACCTGAGCTCTAGTGTCTAGGTATTGTATTGGGTGTTGGTCATGTAAGCGCAGCTCTCTACCCTTGGGGGCTGCCCTTACTTAGTCTCTGGGCCCTCCGGAAATCCAACTGATCACAATATGCTCTGAGGACTGCACCAGAAGTCACCCTATTAGAGGATAGACTCTCTGGCATGGTCCAGTGCCCCCAGATAAACAAAAACAGGATATTGCAGAGGCTTAGTGGTTATCTCCCAGAATCTAGGCAAAGGCCAAGCCTTTGTTTGTAATGTGCAGGGCCTGCTGAGTTAACAACCCTTCATGCATAACCACCCACTTACCATTGCAACCCTCACGGAAGTAAAGCACAGTGCAGGAAATATTGTCAATAATATGCTAATAGCTATGCATGGTTCCAGGTGGGTACTAGGCTTATCAGGGAGAATCACTCCGTAAATTATATAAATGCCTGATCACTATGCTGTACACCTGAAACAAATATAAAATAATAATGAATGTCAAGTGTAATTGACAAGTTAAAGGGGACTCACCCATTAATGGGATAATTTGAGTCCTGCCAACAGGTGGGAAATGTTCACTTAACAATTAAAAACAAAACAAAACAAAAAAACCAAAACATAAAACATTGCCACTTTCCTCTACAATCCTCTGTCTCCTTAGTCTCCCATCTGTAATGTTTTATGTTTTACTTATTGATTATTTCTTTGTCTGCCTCTCCTCTGGAAGTTCCTCAAGGCAGAGGTGTTTATCTGTGTTATTTTTTAAAAAGAGACTTTATTTATTTATTTTTAGAGAGATGGGAAGGGAAAGAGAAAGAGAGGGAGAGAAACATTGATGTGTGAGAGAGAGATACATCCATTACTTACCTCTTGCACGCTCCCAGCTGGGGACCTGGCCCACAACCCAGGCATGTACCCTGACTGGGAATCGAACCGGTGACCCTTTGGTCTGCAGGCTGGTGCTCAATTCACTGAGCCTCTCCAGCCAGGGCTAAGGTGTTTATCTCTTTTGTTCCTAGGACAGTACCTGGCACATAAAAGGAGTCAATGAATATTTGCTGAATGAATGATCTACTGGCACTACTGAAGATGTGGGGAGACAGGAACCTTTCTCATATAGACAAAAATCTGCTGGTACTTGGTGAAAACGATTAAGGGTAGGCCTTTGGATCCAGTAGTCCTGCTCAAATATTCTGGGGATGTCTCCTCTAGGTAGGAAGAAGCATGCCCCCCGTCAAAATTTAGAACAAGAGACCATACCCAAGACAGGAATTGGGAAGGTCTTACGGGGAGCTCTACTCCCTGTGTTGTCAAGAAAGCCCTATAGGATCCAACATGTTTACAATGCAGCTCTGTGGTTGTACCAGCCCATCCCCTTAGCTTTCTTTGCCCCTCTCCAAAATACTTTCTCCATCTTTGTCCTGGCATGAACGTCCACATGGCTGGCCATGGCTGCCCACACTGGATCATATTTTATTTTATTTTTTAAATAAATCCTTTTTGGTGATGAAATAAATACCTAGTTGACTTTTGTTTGTGGTTGACACCCCAAATGGTCATTGCATCATGGCTTGGGTAGTGAAAAGAATAAGGTGTGTTCCTCACTGGGGGACTGGGTCATTGACACGGTGGATGGAAAAGTGGTGCTCAAATAAATCACAAAGTTCCAGCTGGGCAGGGCCTGGGGAGCAGTCACACCCGGCACCTATCACTTCTTTAGTGAGAAGTTTTTCAGGCAGTCCTCTCCATTGTTTTCGTGCATCCAGGTTAACCTGCCTTTGAAATGCCAGAAGTAATGCCCCTTGAAGGTGTAACCATCCTCAACAGAGCACATAATCTTGTTAATTTTCCTGTAATCTAATGCCTGCCTTGCTTTCTCCTACTTTCTTGTAATCTTCCTTAGTTCCCTCCTTAATTTATTTTTTGTTATTTGAGAGAGAGACAGAGGGGGAGAGAGAGAGAGAGAGAGAGAGAGAGAGAGAGAGAGAGAGAGAGAGAGAGAGAGGGAGAGAGAGGGAGAGAGAGAGAGAAATCATCGGTTTGTTGTTACACATATTTATGCAATCATTGACTTATTCATACATGTGCTCAGACTGGAGATAAAGCCCTCAACCTTGGTGTGTTGGGATGACACTCTAACCAACTGAGCTACCTGGCCAGGGTTTTACTCTCTTCATTTCAAATGCATAAAAAAGAGCTGCAAAACTGTTATTCCCCACAGCATTTGAGATCTTGCTCTCCAGCACGTGTGGTCATTTTGGCTCCAATAAACTCTCAACAAACATTCTCTGCCGGTCTGGACGTTTCAGATGGCGACACCATGGCTGGGTGCCCCTCAAACTTCAATATGCACTGAGTCCTCTGGGGGTTTTGGCAAAGTGCAGATTCTGCTTTTAGTTGGTCTGGGCTGGGGGGGTCCAAGACTCAACTCCTACTAAGTGTCAGGTGGTTACAAGTCTGCTGTTTTGGGGACCACGCTATGAGAAGCAGGGATAAGACTAGAGAAGGGCGGTCCAAGAGGACTTCCCTCGGTGATGGAATTTTTTTATTTATCGGCAGCACACAATACGGCTGCCACCGGCCACACAGGGTTATCGAGTGCCAACGTGTTGCTGTGCAACCTAGGAATGGAAATGCAACACGTGTTGAATGGAGCTAATCTTAATTTTAAAATGACCACAAGTGGCTAGTAGACCGCACAGGTTGCGAAGACTGTGGCCGCTAGAAACAGTAAGCTAGATGAGCAAACAGCAGTGTGGATAGGTTGACACTGTGTGGTGGGATGAGGTCACCGTTTTAACACGGCGACCTGACTCCTCACCCACGCTCACTTTCCTGGGTACCCTATTTTATCAAATCTAAAATACTGTCAAGGTAAGAAACATCTAAACCTGTAAATGAGTTTTGTGAGAGTTGACGGCAGCCAGACTAAAGACATATGCTGGGGAGCAAAATTGCAAATGCTCCTGAAAATGAAAGTTTTCAGGGTTCTTTCTTGCATTTGAAAATAAGGAGGGAATGAAGGAAAGTAACATGGAGGTGGGAGATGACGAGGTGAGGATTGTATGGTGTGCTTTCTTGAGGGTTAAGGACCCCTTCGACAGGTGTGACTTCTGGCATTTCAAAGATGTATGTGCTCACGTAGGTGCACAAGAACAACGGCCAGGGCTGGCTTAAAACCTTTCACTAAAGAAGTTACATGCCTGGGACTTGACTACCCACCATGACCTGCCCAGTTGGGAATTTACGATGAGATCCCTCTGAGAGGTTACTTTCTGTAGAGCCCCCTTCCCTTTTTTTGGTCCACAATGCTGTGGATTGTATTTGCACTTTTATTTTATATATCAGTAAGAAAGAAAAAAGGGATATGGATTAAAGTGTGACATAATGCCAAATTAGTTGGAATATACCTTCCACTTTTAGAAACGTTAAGAATGTGAAAGAGCCCTGGCTCTGTGGCTCAGTTGGTTGGAGCACTGCCCTATACACCAAAAGGTTGCAGGTTTGATCCCCAGTCAGGGAGCATACAGGAGGCAACTGATGAATATTTCTCTCTCACATCTCCCTCTCTCTCTCCCTCCCTTTTTCTTCTCTCTCTAAAAATCAATAAAACACTTCCGGCCAAGATGGAGGCGTAGGTAGACACACTGTGCCTCCTTGCACAACAAAAACTAAGGACAACAAAAATTTAGAAATAAAAATCAATGAAACATATCCTTAAGTGAGGAGTAGAAAATAATAATAACAAAAATAAATAAAAATGTGAAAGGAATGTGCATGCCAGAAGCAATAAAATATGGTACTCCATCCTCAACCACCACAGCTGGAAGTGTGGGCTAGAAATCAGATTAAAGAATCTTTAAAGTATGTTTACTTAGCTTTAGAGAGGGTTGCAGGCCAAGAATTATAGCAGAGCTTTACCCTCATCACACTCAGGATCTGCAGCTTCCCAAGTACAAGGCTGCTTGTCTTCCCTTCCGGGCCCCACCCCCACCCCAGAGCTTGTTGGGCTGCTGTCTGTAGGCACCACACTGTGCCTATTTGGCCTCAACAGAAGGTGGAGGCTCTATGTCCCAGCAATCTCTGAGCAGCTGTTGTCATGAAGGCCCCAGACCTGCCACCTCAGAACGCTCTGATTCTGTGCTGTCCCCCCAGCACAGCAGTGGACACTGGTGAAGCCACACTGTGTGCCACTCTGTTCAAACACGGCAGCACCCAAGCACAGAACTGTGAGCAGATGGACGACAACACGATCGTCAGGCTGTTCCTGGGCTGACCTGTGCCGTAGTGTGTCGATGAGGGTTTAACAACAGCTCTCTGGCCTGTGCTGTTGCTAATTTCTGTGGTGTAAATACTGCCGCTGGGCTGATACCCACCTACTAATGCAAAGTCAACTGACACAGAATCAGAAGCCCACCATTATAGATGTAATGTGGTAGGCACAAATAACTTCAAAGCATGGCTATTGGTAAAAATAATTAGGAACTGATGAATTTCGAGTACTATGAACTTCCTTTTTTTCTTTTGAAATTTTATATGTTTATTTGAGCCTAATTAAAAACATGCTTAGGAGCAAGTTACTCTTGGACTTTGTTTTTTTAATATACCTTGTTTAATTATAAGTTTATGTAATTTAATTTTTAATGATGGCTGTGTTTAGCAACCTGCTCTCAAAATTCCTGAAAACTTGCCAATAGTCTCTTCTGGGCTGGTATGAATGAGTTGGCTCCAGCACAACTGGGCCCGATGCCTGGCCCAAGTTTATTGACGTTTTTACTCACCGGGGACTCTCTACTTTGCTTTTAAATTATGTGTATTGTTTCTTGTCCATCACCTCCTGCTAG
The DNA here is from genome assembly GCF_019186645.2 of Phyllostomus hastatus. Taxonomy (NCBI): domain Eukaryota; kingdom Metazoa; phylum Chordata; class Mammalia; order Chiroptera; family Phyllostomidae; genus Phyllostomus; species Phyllostomus hastatus. The sequence continues at coordinate 1,996,906 of NW_025334008.1, forward strand.
AATGTAAGCTCTGTGAGGAGAAACATTTAGTTTTGTCTGGCTTGTTCGCAGCTCCACTTTCTAGAGCAATGCCTGTCGCAAGGCAAGTTCAAGTTCGAGATAAGTACACCCATGCCTGGTGCATAGTAGGTGCCCGATAAAACAGTTGTTGATGAACGAAAGTAAGGAGGGAAATGAAATTTGTAGCACGATGGTTTCCTGTAAATGAGGAGCAAGACAAGGCAACCAGGCACTGGCATTCAGGTGCATGGCATCTGAGGCCACTGGTGCCGGAGGCTGTGGGGAGGGAGGAGAGCAGGTATGACAGGTGGAAATAAAACCAATATAACGATAGCAGGGCTCTGCCAGGACTTGAACTTCGGAACATGATTAACTCAACTCTCTTCACCTGAGATCTGATTTAAAAAAAAAAGAGGACTTCTGTATTTGCATAGGGTTTTCCAGGAAACAGTGCGTCTTTGCCCTCCCTGCCCCGGGCCTCTGCACTCTCCTCCGCTGGCAGGACCCAGCCGGGAGGCGGGGCCGCGCTGCAGAGCCCGGAGGTCTCCTCCTTCACACAGGACACAGTGGCTGGGAGAGCGGATCGGGAACCACGGGCGTTCCACTCAGCCAGCCTTAGACCCAGCTCCTAGCTGTGTGCCAGGGAGCTGCTGTGTGCCTCTTGGGTGAACGAAATGAACAGAAGGATGGGGTTTAGGGTGATTCCGTTTTTATTATCACGTTTCCGGGTTTTAGAGACACTAAATCTTCTTTGGAATTGTTGCTGGTTTGGTGCCTTCGGGCTCCTGCCCGCTGTGCTGTGGGGGGTGGGGAGACAACATCCAAGGGGCCGCTTTGGGAGTGGGGGGAGCTCTGGGCCAGGGGTCGGGGCCAGGATGTTGGGGGCTTGGTATCCAGGGTCTGAGGGAGCGAGGGATAGGGGCCAGGGCCCCTGGGTCTCAGGTGGAGCTTGCAGGCCTGGGCAGCAAGTGGGCAGCGATGTCCTGTCAATCCGGCAGTCAGCCACCCCTCATGGTTTGCTGGATCCAGCTGTAGTACTTGCAGAGGTTGGTGTAGACTCCGGGGTAGCCAGGCAGGGCGCAGCGCTCCATCCCCCAGGACACAAGGCCCTGGAGCTGCCCTTGGCACACCAGGGGTCCCCCAGAATCTCCCTGAGGGGGAGAAACCAATGGAGACGCCCATGGACGGAGCGTCAGAGCCTTGTGTGAGGAGAAGTCGGAGAAGTCGAGAGAGATGGAGATGGGGAAGCACAAGGGCTGACACCCAGGGGTAAGGGAGGGGGAGTGGAGGGACTCTGCTGATATCAGCCCTGGGGTTGGGGGTCACTGCCTCCCTTCTTCTCTGGTTGCTGCTGCCTCTGGGTTTTGCTGAGCTCTTCTTTGTCTTTGCCCTGACTCCACAGAACCGTGTGTATCTCATTATATTCCTCTGTCTTTGGGGTCATCTCCCAGGGGTGGATGTCTGGCGGCCCTGATCACAGATTTCTGGGTGTCCATATTTAATAGTGACAATGACAGCCGTGATCAGAGCTGTAGGCAGGTGCTGCTCTGCACTCTTTCTCTTTCTGTGGACGTGAACCACCTCATCTAATTCCACCCACGGCTCCTAAAGGTGCCACCTCTGCTTGACAGATAAGGAGACTGAGGCACAGAAGGATTAGGTTCCTTGCAAGAGCTTATAGCTGGGAGGGAGCCTGGTTGTTCTAATCTCTCTCTGGGTCTCGGGGGGCCCGCCCCTCTGATTTTCATGCTCCTGAGATGCTTTTGTACTGAGGTCCCAGCCCCAAGCCCTCCCCTGCCTCCAGCTCTCACCCTGGGCCTCACCTGACAAGAGTCCTTTCCACCATTGGGGACCCCGGCACAGACCATACCGGCAGTGATGGCTCCGGGGTAGGCGTTCTTACACTGCTGGTTGGAGGCGATCTCGATGTTCACACACTGCAGATTGTTGGGGTAGCTGGCTGGATAGGCACTGAGGGGTCATGACTTGGGTCTACCCTCCAACAGGACCCAGGAATATGGGGACCCACCTCCTCCTCCTTCAGACCCGGGACCCCAGCCCCCAGAGCCTCCCCTGCCTTCAGGACACAGGGTTCCTCACCGATGGGACTGGATGTGGTGCCCCAGCCGGACACAAGGCAGGAGGTGCCAGGGCGGGCACAGCTCTGGGCCAGAGTGATGGGCCTCACTGCCTGCCCCAGCTGTGCAGGCCGACTCAGGTGCAGAAGCATCAGATCGTTGTCGTTGGTCCGATGGTTGTACTGGGGATGTGGCACCTGGCGCACCACACGCAGCACCTGCTGTGTGGCCTCGTTCTTATTCTTCAGGTTTTGCTTGCCCAGGGCAACCCGCAGGTTCCTGGACCAGGACCCGCAAGAGCAGCACTGTTCATGATATGGCCTGGAGACACCTCCCCACACTCCAGCCCCATACCGTCCAACTGTGGGCTGAGCGCTTGCTGGCCTCCTGGGCCTTTCCTGTGGCCTGGGTAGTAGGCTCCCTTGGCCCAGTCCCACTGTCCTCCCTTGCTCTCTTGAGCTAGACTCCCAGGTCTGAGGGAGGAGAGGCTTCTGGCTTCTGGCTTCTGGCTTGGGTGTACAGTGATGGTTGGGAGTTCTTGGCCAGTGCCAGGTTCTATGCTCTGTGTTCTAAGCCAGGCCCTGGCTACAGCTCTAGACTCTAAATCAGAACTGATATTCTGGCCTAGGCTCCAGGGAGGGTCCATACTGGTTCTAGCCTGGTTTCTGGGTTCTGAACATTCTGGACTTTGAAGTCTAAGCTGGGATTGGAGTTCTAGACTGAGTTGGGATTGTGGCATGCTTTCCAGACACTGGTGTGAGCTTTCAGTTTTAGGGTAAGTTGATGGTTTTGTTTTGAGCTCTGCATTACAGCTGGAATCTGGGCTCTAGATATTGATTTCAGCTTTTAGTTTTGGGGTAGGGTGAAGATGTTATATTGACAACTGGATTAAGACCTGAGCCATGGGCCCTGGCTGGTGTGGCTCAGTGGATTGAGCACCAGCCTGCAAACCAAAGAGTCACCTGTTCGATTCCCAGTCAGGGCACATGCCTGGGCTGTGGGCCAAGTCCCCAGTAGGGGGCGCATGAGAGGCAACCACACATTGATGTTTCTCTCCCTCTCTTTCTCCCTCCCTTCCCCTCTGTCTAAAAATAAATAAATAAAATCTTAAAAAAAAAAAAAAAGACCCACGCTATGGATTCTGGACAGTGATATGAGCTCCACTTTCTAGGTTGAGTTCTGGGTTCTTGCTTAAGTTCTGATCTATAATCTGAGCTTTAGGCCATGGTTTGGGCTTAGGGTTTTCAACATTGTTCTGAGTTCTTGATTCTAGAGTGGGCTGTGTTTCACACTGAAATATACTTTAGTTTGAGCTTTTGATTCTAGATTCCAGTCAGAGCCCTTGACCTCAGGTTGGGTCTGGGTACTAGATGGAACCCTTGGATCCAAGTTTCCAGATGCTGGTTTGCCTTCTGGGCTTTATATCCTAGGCTCTGGGCTGAGTTCTGGGCTCTAGGTTCTCAACTTGAGCTTCAGTTTACGGCATTAGATCTGGTTCCTAGGCAGTACGATGAGTATCTGGAGCCTAGTTTCTTGGTTTAGTTCTAGAATCTTAGAGGGGTTATGTGCCCTGTGTGGGGTTTCAGATTATAGCCTGCATTCTGGGATTTAGATGCTGGGTTGAGGTCTGGGATCTAGGCTGCTCAAAGGGGAGCTATAGACTGGACTCTGAACTAAACATTGGATCTAGAGGGGGCTCCAGGTTCTGATTCTCTCCTACATGCTGAGCTGTATGATCCACCTGTAAGCGGGGTTCTGGATTTATGGCTGGACTATAGGGTCTGATCCAGACTCTGTATTAGAATGTTTCATGGAGTCTTGCTATGTGTTCTGACCTTGACTGCATTCTGCAAAAAGCTCTTTTCAAACACTAGACAGTGTTCTGAGAGTGGTCCTGGGTTTCTAAATGGAGATCTTGGCCCTGGCTGGTATGGCTCAGTGGATTGAGCACCAGCCTGCAAACCAAAGGGTCACCTGTTCGATTCCCAGTCAGGGCACATGCCTAGGCTGCGGGCCAAGTCCCCAGTAGGGGGTGCATGAGAAGCAACCACACACTGATGTTTCTCTCTCTCTCTTTTCCTCTCCTTTCCCCTCTGTCTAAAAATAAATAAATAAATAAATAAATAAATAAATAAATAAATAAATACCTTGCTTCAAATTCATCCAATTCCAGAATTCACCAATCTAGAATTCTTAGTCTCTACGTGGAGCCTGGCCTCTGTATGGATCTCAAGATGACACATTAGGTTCTAGGTTCCGTGTGGGCCTCCAAGCTGGCAAATGGGTCCTACACTGTCAACCCACTTTCAGAATCTAATGTGAGTTCAAGATGTATGGTGGGTTCTAGGCTTTTCTCTAGACACCGCCCCCCCAACTGGGACCCAGCTACTACTTTGGGTTCTGGACCAGGGTCCACGTTCTCAGCTGAGCCCTGGGGCTCCAGGCTGGAATTCCCTTGTCATGAGAATAGGGGAGAGCATCACTCACCGGCGGGAGCAGTGAGCAGCGGTGATGACCCACCGGTCTGACAGCAGGGCCCCTCCGCAGAGGAAGCGACAGGTGACACCCACCAGCAGGGCTGCTTGCCACGGCTGGGAGTGCGGGATGCATGGGTAGCCACCAATTATCTTGTTATCCCCTTGGCCCTGTGCCATGGCTAGGAACAGGGAGGGGTGGGGTGGGCAAGCAGGTGAATAAATGCCCTCCACCCCCCAGAAATCTAGGATGTCCAGGACCCAAATCCTCTTTTCTTGGCTTAACCCTTGAACCACCATACCTGTCTGCCATGGCCAATATGAGATAAGCCCAACATGGCCCCACTGCCTCGACACAATAGGGAGCGCACCGAACCCCACCCCCTTGTCTGATCCAGGGTCTTGCTACGTGTTCTGCCCTTGAGTGCATTTTGCAACAAACACTTTTCATTAATCATTCTCCAACACACTCAAGGAGCTCCCTGCCCCTTCCCCAAATTTCCCACACACCCACTCTGTATGCACGCCACGTCCCTGCCATGAGCTCACCACCCCATCCTCACCGCCACCACCGCCACTGTTTCCGACAGCATGCCGTTTTTCCCTGAGCTAGTTCTTCCTGACACAGTGCAGGGCACCCTGGGGCCCTCCTTTCTTTCATGACCCGTGAGACCTCCTGATACAACCACAGGTCTGCACTTAAGCTCCCCTCCAGCAAGTTCCTCAGACTTGATTTCCAAACTACCCCCCACTCCCATCACCACATCCCCCATGAGCATCCTGGGTCCCCAGGGCCCCTTGTCCCTCCTTTCTCAGCATTTCCAGGGGACTCCATAGCCCTGGCCCCATTGCTGTCTTACCTACAGCCAAGATCTGAAGTGCAGCCAGCAGGAGGAACATTCTGGGTGCTGGGGGCTGGGTTCTGGCAAAGACAGAGAGAAAGTGAGGGAGAAGGAGGCGGTGAGAGACCCAGAGGTTGAGGGACAGAGACAAGAGCCTCTCACACAGAGCCTGAGACCCTGAGAGGCATGGATACTGGACAGAGTGAGGGCCTGAGGTCCTTGGTGGCTGGAGGTGGGATGCTGAACAAGGTTCGCGTCCAGTCCGGCCCTGGTGTCTCCCCGTGTGGAGGAAGTGGGGGTGGTGCATCACCTCTCTGTCACTCCGTGGAGGCCTTTTATCCCTGGTCTGGGCAGTTGGACCTGCCCCCCCACCACACCCTTTTCCTGACATTTTTTTAGAATTGCTTAGTTCCCATTCCAAGACTCACTCCTACCATCTCCTCCCTCCCCTCTCTGGCCAGGGAAGCAGCCACAGTTGTTAGTGAGAACCCGCCTGGCCAGTGGCAAGTATGTGACAGTGTGGAAGGGATCCAGAGAGGGGTATCTCAGGGAAGGGTGGATGAGGAGGCGATGGGGGCTCAGGAGAAGGTGCTGGGAGGGGTTGAGAGAGGGCGTGGCAGAGGCTGGAAGTGTGAGAGAAGTCACACTCAGGTGGAGAGGGAAGGAAAGGCTGAGGAAAATACAGGCCCAGAGCGACGTGAGGAAGGCAGAACTGAGAGTGATGGGGCGGAGGAGGCCGACTGAGAAAGAGAAGACCGGGGAGGGAGGCCCAGAGAGAGAGAGATTCATGGAGAGACGGAGGAGGCAAAGCAGAGCGAGAGGCAGAGAAAACAGGGAAGAAGGTGAAGACGGAACAGAAGCAGGCCCAGAGCAAGAGAAGCAGGGAAAGAGAGAGCCAGGAAGTGGAGGTGGCCCCTCCCCCAAACACACACCTGCGGCATAAGGGCCGTGATGATGGAAGGAGGTGCAGAGAGGCAGAGAGGCCATCGAAGGAGAGCAGGAAGGCGACAGGAGAGAGAGAGAGAGAGAGAGAGAGAGAGAGAGAGAGCACGCGAGCGCAGGGGGAGAGAGAGCAGGGGGAGTCAGCAGGAGCCAGGCCGTCCTGTTTCCCTTGCTGGCTCCCTTTGTGGTCCTCACAGTCCCCAAAGGTGGGCAGATGGCGAGGCTCAGTGCGGAACGGGAGAGTAGGATACAGAGACGGAGTAAGAGATGCAGACCCAGACAGAGAAGGGCAGGGTCCCAGAGAGAACACGAGACGCAGAGTAGTGAGACGAGGAAGGGTCCCGGGGGACACCGAAGATGGAGCCCTGGGTTTGGGGGACACATGCAAACTTGGGGCCTGTTCCGAGCGCTCAGCCCCTCCCCCAGCCTCTTAAACTTCCTAATGACTGCAATTTGTCTCTGGGCCTGGGCAGCTCCTCCCTGGACCACCACGCGGTGACTCAGGAGGCCACCTCTCCGTGCTGTCCCTCCCTCACCGGCCCAGGGCTGGCTCCCAAACCGCCGCCCGCCCCCCTCTGCCCGGGCTGCCAAGAGCTTGTCTCTGCCCTTGGGGACTCGCTCTGTGCCTCTGAATGCACACGCCCGGCTGGCCCCTGTGCACACCTGTGTCTTGTGAACACGCCCTGCCGATGGGCCTCGCTGCTTTCTACTGCAGGCCCTGGTGACTCCGAAGGGCGAGATACCCTGTGAGATGCCGAACCCCCTTTTGTAAAGAAAGAATTCTCTGGGAACAGCTTGGTGGGAGGCCTGAGGGGCCTGCTCTGTGATGAGTGATTGCTTCTGTATCTTACACAGAGCGATGAATAGGTTAAAGTTACACAGAAACACACGTGTACACCCGTGCATACACGCACGGGCAGACGGATCAGTACGTGTGAGCACTGGGCGCGCAGTAACACCCGGAGTCTGGCGGACAGCACCGGTGCCCCGGCAACTGCCTCGGTGTGGTGTCGGACCACGGTTACCCAGATGGCAGCCCGGGGAGCTGGGTGACGGCCTCACGGGACTGTCTGCACTATTCGGGTAACTTTCCGTGAATCTATAGCTATTTCAGAATAAAGAGTTAGCAGCATAACAGCGTCATAACAGCATCTCCTGGTAAACACGAGCCTCCCACCCTAGTTTGAGCAGAAAGCTTGGATAAGATGGACCCTCCGTGGAGCTTGTCTCCAAGGTGTTCCTTGTGCTGAGAAGAACACTCAGCGGGAGCTGTTGGCCACAGGGAGCCCACGGGAGACCAGAAGGCTGGGGATGCAACCGTGTACTAGGCTCATAACGGCCTACTGCTGCCCTTCCCGGCCTTCAAGCCTCTCAGGGCCACTTCCAGGGTATCCTTCCGCCAGACTAAACCCTGCTCCCCACTCCACTCGTTTACACAGCATGGGCTAAGATGTGAGTGCTCTAATGAATGAATGAACGAACGAATGAATGAATGAACATATGGCCACAGTCCTGGCCTTCAGGGAGCTCATGGTCTCGTGGGAAAGGCCAACAGGGCCTCTGGGACAGGGAGGGGTGGTGTCCAAGGGCCTGATGGAGCCCCAGGAGTGGGAAGACCCTGGTGGTGAGCCGGGGCCTGCGGGTGAGTAGGAGCTCACGGTGGGGGGAAGTGGGGGGGGTAGGTGTGTGAAGGAGGGGAGCGATTCTGAGTGAGTGCAGACCTGCAGGACGGAGGGTGGTGGCAGAGCTCAGGGTGCTGGAGGGGGAGGAGGAGGGAGAAGCAGAAGCCCAGGGTGACTGGGCAGGGAGGAGAAGGGCCCTTAGCGGCCTCACTGCAGATCTAGGTCTGAGCTGCCGGGGTACAGACAGCGATGGGTGTTAGCTGTACCGATGAAACGGGACAGCAGAGCTCGGAGCCCACCTAAGGAGAATAGGTTGAGTGAGAAGACTAGGGACCCCAAGTCAGGCCTCCAGGGGGTGAAAAGAGGCTGCTGGGGTGGGGGGGAGCATTGTGAGAGGCTGAAAGGGAGCCCTGGGTGAGCTGGAAGGAAAGTCAGGAGAGAGGTGTCAGGGAAGTTGAGGTGACTCTTTAAGGAGGAAGTGGCATGGGTGGAGGTCAAACAGACCTGGGCTGTTCAAAAGTTTAAAAAAGTTAATTTGCACCCTGGCCGGGTAGGTCAGTGGGTTAGTGTGTCATCCCCATACACCAAAGTTGTGAGTTCGATCCCCAGTCAGGGCACAGACAAGAATCAGCCTATGAATGCATGAATAAGTGGAACAACAAATGGATGTTTCTCTCTCTCTCTCAAATCAATAAATAAAATGAAAAAGTTAAAAAAATAAAAAATTCATGTGCTTTTTTATTATAAAATATTCATAACCCACTTCTCCCATTTTAACCATTTTTAAGTGTATAGTGCAGGGGCATTAAGCGCATTCACACTGCTGAGTAGCCACCACCCACCCCCACCCCCAATGTTTTTGGCTTCCCCAGCAAAAACTCGGCACCCAATAAACACTAACTCCCCCTGCCTGGCAGCCTCTGCTCTGTTTTCTGTCTCTGTGAACTTAACTACTCTTGGCACCTCACACAGGTCGTCCCTTCGTGTGTCTGGCTTCACTTTGCATTGTGTCTGCAAGGTCCGTCCACCTGGTAGCCTGTGTCAGAATCCCCTTCTCTTTTAAGGCGGAATCGTATTGGAATACCACGGTTTGTTTATCCAGGTAAGTGCTTTATAAGGGTTAGCTTCTTTCTTCCCTCCTTCTCTCCCTTCCTTCCTTCCTCTCTCCCTTTCTCCTTCCCTCGCCTGCCTGCCTCCCCTTCTCCCTTCCACAAATATTTATTGAGTGCCTACCATATACCCGTCGCAGTTCTGGGCCCTAGGGATAGGGCAATAAACCAGATAGACAGATATTCCTGCTCACTGATGTTGCCATTCTCAAAGAGGGGGCTACCAAGAGAGAGAAAGTTAAAGGAATACAGTAGGCGTTCTCCCTCCCAGGAGGGCATCCCGAGAGTTTCTCCACTCCCTCATCTTCCCCGCCAGTCGCCTTGTGGTCTGTACTTCCCTTTCTCCTAAGCTCCAAAGACCCCTTCTTTTGCCTCTGTAACATGTTCCCTGAGCCCATGAATTCTACTGCTCATGCCTTCTACCTCTGTGACTTTCTAAATACTTATAGTTTGAAAAAAAAAAGAAATACAATATGTAATAGAAGTTGAGAGTGCTATGAAAAATAGTAAGAAATAGGGTAGGGAGATAGGGTTAGGGAAGCCCTGACCCGAAGTGACCTTTGAGCAGTGGCCTAAAGGTAGTTGGGGAATGAGCCAAAGGGTTCTCTGGGGGAAGAGTGTCCCAGGCAGAGGGAGCAGGGAGGGTGGAGGCCCTGAGGTGGGGGGAAGTCTGGCATATCTGTGGACCAGAGGGGAGGCCAGCATCCCTGGGGCAGAAGAAAATAAGGCCAGTGAGGTCATGGGAAGTCCAGCCTCCATGAGATGCTAGGTGCTGTCTTGTTCTCATGTTACAGACTGAGAAACTGAGGCCGAGAGAGAGGAAGACATTTGTCCAAGGCTACCCAACTGGTAGGTGCAGGAGGACGAACAAATTGCAGGACTGTCTGAACTTCTGCTCCACGCTCCGAACCTTCTGTTGTCTTTGGAGGTGATCTGAGGACTTCACTCCTTTTGAGCACTGATTTTTGTGTCCAACATGGTTGTTTCCTGTTTTTGTTTTCGTGTTTGTGGCTTAAGATCCAGAAATTTATTTTCTCACAGTTATGGAGGCCAGAGTCCAGGGTTAAGGTGTTGGCGGGTGTGGTTTCTCCTCACGCCTCTCTCCTAGGTTTGCAGATGACTATGTTTTCCCTGTGGTCACAGAGTGGTGGTCTCACCGTGTGCCCTGTTCTGTGTCTCTCTGTCCAATGCTGTTTAAATGCATTTTTTAAATCAGTTAACCCACTGAACCCTTCCTTCCCATGGTCCCGTGAGAAAGGGACTCATTATCCTCAAGGCACTGAGGAGGAAGTAAAGTCACCTCCCCAGGTTACCCAACCACTAAGTGTTGGCACCCCAATTCGATCCCCCGTGGAGAGCTAACAACCCCAAGGGTAAGATGCCCGAGAACAAAGGGGCAGATGGTGCAACCTCCTGAGTGGTGGGATCAGCCCTACGCATCAGCCCCACAGATGCCTCTGCCATTGTTCCAGGAAGAAAGGAGGAAAGGGTGAGTGAGGTGGCAGGCAGGGTGTGGGTTAGGTGGCAGGAAATGGAGGGAGGGCCCCTGGGGTGGCTCCTGTTTCCTCCGGGGAGACAGGGAAACCAGAGGCCACCTCATCTCGCCGGACACCCAGGCAGGTGGGGTTGGGGCGGTGACCTGCAGGGAAGGTGCCCAGGTGAAGTGGACCATCAGGAATTTAAAGAGGAGCCATCTGAGCAGTTGGCTGACGTTGTTGTTCTTCTCCAGCGAAGAACAGGCAGGCGCCGAGCTGTGTGATGCTGGGACAGAGGCCCCGACAGGGAAACTGAGGACGTGGGGGGAGGGGCAGTTACTGAAAGGGGGTCTGCTGTGGGGTGAGGAAAGTGGGGACAGCAGGGGCTTGGTGGGGAGGCTGTACCAGGAGGGTCAGGGTGTCTTTGAGGTAGAAAAACAGGTATGACAGAGCCACCCACAGCCCTGGGAGCCTGGGAGGCTGTGGTCAGGGAGTGGGATGTGGGATTTGGTGGTTTCACAGGTGGGGCCCTTCTGGGTGGAGATAGGGGCTGGGGTGTGAGCGTGGGAATGGCTGAAGAGGTGGTCTCTGGCCTTGAGGAGGTGTGGGACGGCCAAGCTGGAGGGTGTTCTTGCCCTGGGTCAGCGAATGCCCATCTCCATCTCCACTTGTAATAAAAAGAAGAAATGTAAAGCCCAGGAAGGCTGCCAAGGGCTTTACAACACCATTGCATTTATTTAATCCTCACAACAGCTTTATGGGGTTGGAGACTCTCATTAGTGCCTTGCGTGGGAGGGAACCGGGCCTCGGAAGGTTGTCCCTCGTGTGAGTGGTGCAGCCCGGGTTGGAACTGGGGTCACCCTACTGTTAGACATCATGCCACTCTGTCTCTAATTCTGTTTTCCATTTTTAAAAAAATATTTTATTTTTATTTATATTTAGAGAGAGAGGAAGGGAGAGAGAAAGAGAAGGAGAGAAACATCAATGTGTGGTTGCCTCTCCCGTGGCCCCCACTGGGGGACTTGGCCCACAACCCAGGCATGTGCCCTGACTGGGAATTGAATGGGCAACCCTTTGGTTTGCAGCCCGCGCTCAATCCTCTGCGCTACACCAGCCAGGGCTGTTTTCCATTTTAAAAAAATTGAATGTATTGGGGTGACATGGGTTAATAAAATGATAGAGGTTTCAGGTGTGCAGTTTCTGTAAGACATCATCTGTGTACTGTGTTGTGTGTTTGCCACCCCAAGTCAAGTCTCCCTGTACCCCCCTCTATCCCCCCTTTACCCTTTCCTACCTCCCCTCAGCCCCCTTTCCTGCTGGTAATGGCCATACTATGGTCCGTGTGCCATGAAAGGCAGGGAGCTTTCCACTGGACCCTCAACCCTGGGAAGTCACTGTGTGAGAATGCTCGCAATGAGTGTGTGGGGTGAGTGCACAGTCCCTCAATTGTTTTCTGTTGGCAGCTCTCGTGGACAATTTTCCGGGTACCTCCCGTGTGCTGAGTTGTGCTGAATTCTCTTCCCCATCAGCCCTGTGGGAAAAGTGAGGAAAATGCGATCATTTGCTCAATGTCGCCTGGTCAGCAGGTGGTGGAGCTGGGATTCGAACCCCAGCGCACGTGTCTTGATGCCTCTCTGCTGCTGACCTCATGTGTCCCTGATTACTCAAACTCCTGCTGGGTAATCTCTATACATCTCTGAGTCAGCACCTGTGTCTGCCACGGTGCCAGGCAGCCTCTGTCTGCACACCTGCGTGCCCCCGATGCCAAGTTGACAGCCAGCGAACTTTTCTGCCTCACCTGCTGTGTGTCCTCACTTGCTTTTGTTTAGGCTCCATGGCGCCCTCCACCTTCCTCATCTTCCCCTCCTTTTTAGAATTTTTTAAATTTAAAATTAAATTTTTTATTTTTTATAATTTTAATTTTATTTATGTATTTTTAATTAATCAATCAGTCACTTGATTGATTGATTTAGGTCTTCCCCTCATTAGCAAATGACAGCATCCTCTTCTCAGCTGCTGTGGTCAAAAGCTGGGAGTGGTCCTTGATCCTTCCCTCGATGCTGCCTCCCACTTGGTCAATTCTCGTCACCTTAGCTGCAAAATAGAGGGTGAATCCCCCACTGACCCCGTCATCCACTCTCATTAGTGCAAGCCACTGTTGTTCCTCACCTGGACAGGTGCGGTGGCATCCAGCTTGTTGTAGCTGCATCCCCATTCAACCCTTGTTCCCGCCCCTGCCAGCCCCTTCCTCACACCAAGCACATTCTCCCTTCAGCAGCCAGCGTGTTCGTGAAGTATAGAATAGCATCATGTCGGAACCTGCTGAAACCCACCTGTGATTTCCCACTGCAATTGCAATAAAACCTAGATGCCTCCAGGGCAGTGTATGCCCAGCTCCTCTGTCTCCTCAAGCTCGTCACGCCCCCACACACTGTGCCTCAGGCCTGCTGGGCTTCTCTGATTTTCATTTTTTTCAAAATACCCTCACCTGAGGATATGTTTTAGAGAGAGGAAAGGGGAGAGAGAGAGAGACAGAGGGAGGGAGGGAGGGAGGGAGGGAGGGAGAGAGAGAGAGAGAGAGAGAGAGAGAGAGAGAGAGAGAGAGAGAGAAATACTGATTGGCTGCCTCCCATATGAGCCCTGACTGGGGATCAAATCTGACACCAAAATACGTGTCCTGACCGGGAATCAAACCCGCAGCCTTGTGGCGTGTGGGGTGATGTCCAACCACCTGCACCACCAGCCAGGGTTTGTTTGCTTTTCTTGACATCGTAGGTGCCTGCCCACCTCAGGGCTTTTGTCTCTGCTGTTCCCTTGCCTGGAGCGTGCTTCCCCCCACTCTGCCCAGAGGCATCCTTCAGATCTCTGCTGAGTGGTCAGTCGCCTGCTGATCACCTTCTGTAGAGCAGACCTCCCCTTCTATTCCTGCCTCAGCCTCTTGGCTGGTTCCCAGTCTACACCTTATTTGCATGTATAATCGCTTTACGTGTTTACTTCCTTATTTGTCCTTGTTTCTGTTTTTCTCTATGGCACCTATCAGCACTGGTTCTCCCTCATGTTTTATGCACTTTATGTTGCTGTCTGTCTCCCAGAATTTGTGTGTCAGCTCCGACAAGGGCAGGGAGCTTTGCCTGTTTTATCCACCTGTGTGCCCTGGCGCATCATAGCAGGTGCTCAGTAAACGTCGGTGACATGAAGAAACATCTCCGTCACTGTCACTGAAGCTTCATGAGGGCAGGGACCATGTCAACCATGTCCACTGCGGAGTCCCTGGAGCCCAGTCCAGCACTTGCACGTGGCAGGGGCTCTGTGAACACAGGTGGATGAGTGAGGTTATCACAGAGGCTTCTCTCCAGAACGTGTGCATCCAGTGTCTCTACCTCTTCACACCTGACAGTAATCTCCAACCACCCAGTCCTGGGAGACTACTCGTGGGGGGAAGGGGAGAACCCAGCCTTCTTAGACTGGGTTCCAAAGACTTGCAGGGAAGGTTTCCGACTCTAGGGGACAGTACCCCAGGCATGGGGATTGCTGCATCATCAGGTCCTTTCAAGGATTGCTGGAGTTTATGCAGGGGCTGCATTCACCAAGGCCACAGCCTCAGCAAAAGCCCTGCTCGGTGAAGACTGGGACCCCCTGCCTCAGCAGCACCCCTCCAGCCCTCCACGTTGACTCTGGCTCTCTTCCTAGACTCGCCTGTGTTCACTGAGGCCATCTTCCTCGGTGGCAAACACCTTGACCTCTGCCCAGTCTGTTTAGTAGAAACTGTGGGAACTCTCATGCTTACAGAACACACTCTGAAGTTTAGTAGGATTTCTAACCTTCAGTGAGGGCTTCTGAAGTAGCCCTGGTGTCTGCCCCCAGCCATTCCCACCCCCTTGCCACAGCCTACTTTTGGCTCTTCCCTGACTGACCAACCTCCTGGACATGGCCTTGGGAGGATTGTTCTGACGCCATGGCCAGCCCTGTCTGCTCTAAGCTCTTCCTGGTGCCCCACAAGCCCAGCTGGAGGCCCATGGGTGTGTGCAGTGGCGTTCTGACCCTTCTCGGGGGTCTGACCGCCCTCACCAGCTCCTCCCTGGCCGTCTTGCAGCGGGAGCAGCCGATCTTCAGTGGTTCTCTGTGCTTCTGCTGCTGTGTGCCTGCGGTCCTGCGTGTCTGCTGCTTTCTTGTTCCCCTTTACCCCTTTCTCGTGTTCATTCTTACTTGTCATCAGGGTCTTGGGTTAAGCGCTCCCTCCTTTGGAAAACATTCCATGACACTGCAGGCCAAGCTGGGTGCCCCGCCTCTGGGCCCCTGTTCCCTTACTACCTTCCACGGTGACACATGTCCCTCTTGACTTCTCGGTGCCAGTGCAGCCTCCGCTGCTGGACAGGGAGCCCACCGAGGGCAGGGGCTAGGACTGACTCAGCTGTTTGCCCACTGCGCTGCACAGGGCCTGCTCCCGGGAGGTGCCAGCACATGTTTGCTGCGTGAATAAGGGATGGCCACTCCTCTGCTCCAAGTCTCTGTGGCTCTCGTCTCCTAACCAAGCCGAGCTGGGGCAGTCTGGTCCCTCTCCCCTCCACTCACCCCTCCATCACTCCCTGCCTTGGATTTTGCACTTGCTGTTCTTCTGCCAGCAACGCCCTTCCCAAAAATCCACAGAGCTCACAGTTCCACCTTGGACAGGTGTTTTCCCAAAGGTTGCCTTCTCCTGGATGTCCTCCCTATCCACCCAACTGTCTTCTGTGTCTGAGCCTATTGATAACCAAGGGCTGGACTGGCCCTTGAGGTTCTTTCTTTCTTTCTTTCTTTCTTTCTTTCTTTCTTTCTTTCTTTCTTTCTTTCTTTCTTTCTTTCTTTCTTTCTTTCTTTCTTTCTTTCTTTCTTTCTTTCTTTCTTTCTTTCTTTCTTTCTTTCTTTCTTCTTTCCTTCCTTCCTTCCTTCCTTCCTTCCTTCCTTCCTTCCTTCCTTTCTTTCTTCCTTTCTTTCTAAGATTTATTTATTTATTTTTAGACAGAGAGGAAGTGTGGAGAAAGAGAGGGAAACATCAATGTGTGGTTGTCACTTGCACCCACTATTGGGGACCTGGCCCACAACTCAGGTGTGTGCCCTGACTGGGAATCAAAATGGCATGACCCTTTGGTTCACAGGCTGGTGCTCAATCCACTGAGCCACACCAGCCAGGGCTGGTCCTTGTGGTTCTTATGATTGCAAGATTCCCTCAGCAATAACCACCAGAAAATTAAAAAAAAAGTTTATTATATACAGGCTCTGGATATTACACTGCACATCTGGGGCCACACAGCAAGGTGTCATGGAGAGAGAGAACGAACAAGGGGCCCAAATGGTCAGTTATCAAAATCAACCAAGACCTCCAAAACAAGGGGCAGCCTGGCCCTCTCTCTAGTCCTGTGGCTGGCAGTGGGTTTATTTCAGAGGTCCATCTTTGCAGCCAGTGCCTCCATAATCAAAACTGAAGCCAGGCATTTCAATTCCAGAAAAGAGAAAGCCCAAGTGTGAGGACTTACACTGCACCTACGTAAATGGGTGGCGTGCTTCTCTCCCCTGATTTATCACCCTCTGACGTACTATATATTCAACTTACTTTTCTCCTTTCTTTACGGGCCTCTCCCATGAGGGCAGGTTTTTGCTTGTTAACTGCTCTCACTAATTAAGTGCTCAATAAATATTTGTGGAATGAATGATTGAATGACCACGCGACCCTTGAGGCCAAGGACAGTTTCCAGTGTTCATGTAGGAGCCTTCAGATTTCTGCCAGACTGTGTATCTCGCCCTTGGGGGCTGGCTCAGGCCAGGGGGAGATCTGAGAACCCCAAACCAGCAGTGGGAAGACAAATCTTGCTTTGCAAGCAACGGCCACTCAATGCACAGGCATGGACACAGTGACCCCTTGTGGCCACGGCTGAGAATAGCATTATTCCCATCTCCCAAGTACGACCCCCATAGGTTTGTCACAAGTGCTTTTAACGGTGGTGGAGCCTGAATCCAAACAGGCTGAAAGTGTTACACACTGGATTTTGAAAGCTTAGCAAAAGAAATAAATTGAAGTTTTTAAATTGATTACATGTTAAAATCATAATATTTTGTGCATAGTGTGTCAAAAAATGTTATTTACTTAGCCCTGGCTAGTGTGGCTCAGTGGATTGAGTGCTGGCCTGTAAACCAGAGGGTCGCAAGTTCGATTCCCAGTCAGGGCACATGCCTGGGTTGCAGGCCATGTCCCCAGGAAAGGGTGAGCAAGAGGCAACCACACATTAGTGTTTCTCTCCATTTCTCCCTCCCTTTCCGTCTCTTTAAAAATAAATAAAAAAATATTTAAAAAAATGTTATTTAAATGTCACCTGCTCCCCCCTGTAAAAAATATGGCTATTACACACTTTAAGATTACATGCATGACTCACATTATATTTTTATTGGATATCACTGCTCTAAACTGCAGCAGAAATCTCACCAACCACCCACCTCCTGGTCTGAGGGAGAAACTCCGTTGAACAGAAGGGAAGAGCAATATGGTGAATCTGTGGCTGACCTCCAAGGACCCAGGTCTCTGGCTTCCAATTAGGCAGCATAGTGAAAGGGTCGAGCGTCCTGCCTCCTTCACTGACTTGCTGTTGTGTGACTTTCCAGTCATTCCCTTTCTCTGAGCCACAAGTTTATCCTTTGTAAAACCAGGACCAAAACCCAGCCCTACACATCTCTGAGCTAACAAGGGAGGAAGGCTCCACAGTGCCTGGAATGCAAAAGTCACCCCACTGCGGTAACTACGCATGGTGTTGGGTGGGTACCAGACTTATGGGGATTTCACTTTGTAAGTTATATATATTATATAATAATATAAAATAATATATATGATATAATAATACATAAATAAACATTATATATAATAAATTATATAATTATAATAAATTATATTCTATAATGGTTATTATACATATGTTATATAATCATTACATGTTATATACATCTGAATAATCACTATGTTGTACACCTGAAACTAATATAATATTGTATATCAACCATAATTGAAAAAATAATTATTTTAGAAAAGTATGTCCTGGCTGGGCAGCTTAGTTGGCTGGAACATCATCCTGTACAAAAAAAGGTTGCAGGTTTGATTCCCAGTCAGGAGAAATTCCTCGGTTGAGGGTTCAGTCCCTGGTCTGAGTGTGTATAGGAAGCAACTAATTGATGTTTCTCTCTCATCTCTTTCCTCTCTTCTCCTTTTCTCTCTTTCCCCTTCTCTCTCTCAAAAACAGGGGTGTCAAACTCATTTTCACTGGGGGCCACATCAGCCTCGAGGTTGCCTTCAAAGGGTCGAATGTAATTTGTAGGACTGTATAAACATAACTACTCCTTAACTAGGGGCAAGGAGCTCAGCGCTGCAGTCTGGTAGAAACAAGGTGCCCTGCGGGATAAAACAAGGTGGAGGGCCAGATTCGCCCCCCTGGCCTTGTGTTTGCCACCTGTGCTCTAAAATCAACAAACATCCGCAGGTGAGGATTTAAAAAAAAAAAAAAAGTCATCCCATGTGACGTTGATCATTTTGCGCCCCCTACAGTTGATTGTCCTCATTGCAGCTGCAGTGATTTTTGAGACAATGGAACTCTTTTGGTGAGAAGTCCTCCAATGGGCGGCCATCACTCTCAGAATAGTTGCAGTATTTCTTGCCTCTACAGACGCAGCCTGACCTGCCCTGGTTGCTGCCTCATTTCATCTCATCTCTTGCTATTCTTCCCATCTGCTCTGCTGTGGACACACTTCCTTGCTATTTTGTAGATTCCCAAGCTTATTTCCACCCCCAGCAGTTCCCTCCACCTGGAAAGTTTTTTCCCAGGGCGGCTTTAAGATTCATCCTCTTGACTTATTCTGGCCTCTGCTCAGATGCTGCCTCCTCAAAGAGGCCTTGCCCTGATGCCTATGGGAACTGGCTCTTGCCACCTCCCTCCCACCTCAACCCACCTTATTTTACTTGTTGACTTAACCATGTTGTATTTGCTGGTTGTCTGCCTCTCCCAGACTGTGACCTTCATAAAGGGAGGGGCTTTTGTCTTCTGCTCACTGCAGCATTTCTAGCCCCTGGAGGAATTCCTAGCACCCAAGACACAGGTCACAGACAAAGTGCTCAATAAACATTGTTTTTTTAAAAAAAGAAAGATTTATTTATTTATCTTTAGAGAGAGGGGAAGGGAAGGATAAAGAGGAGCCCCCACTAGGGACCTGGTCCTCAACCCAGAAATGTGCCCTGACTGGGAATCGAACTGGTAACCCTTTGGTTCACAGCTCAAGCTCAGTCCGCTGAGCTACAACCAGCCAGAGCTCAATAAACGTTTTTTGAATGAATTATTAAACAAATGCTTGTTTGACTCTTGGAAGAGACAAGGCACCTTGTCCCTGTCCTCTAGTCTAATCTATTTAGGGAAAAACGAGACCGAAAGAATGTGGGTGGCCTGACTCGAAGACCTGACCCTGTGGATGGGGTCTGAACAGGGTGGAAGAATCTGGGAAGCTTCCAGGAGGACCCTGGAGGATTTGAGCAGGAAGATGGGCAAGGAAGGCATTCCAGACACAGGACCGGCCTAGGAAAGCTGAGAGGTGGGGTTGAAAACACCACATCTCCCCAGGAGTCCAGTAGGAAGCTTCTGGGCCTCACACCTGCCCATGACAGCAACCTCGAAACCCAGAGCCCCCTGGTGGCCAAACCTTAAGGTGACAACCAAGCTGGCACCATTTATGGAGCACTTTAACAAATCCTCACAACAATGCTTCGATTCCACTCTCAGGGGAGGAAATTGAAGACCAGAGAAGTTAAATCACCGACCCAGGCTCACCCAGCTCCGCCTCCAGAAGCTGAGGTCTGTGGAACCCACCCAGCAGCTCCTCACCCGTCACGAAGACACCAGGAGGGATTCTGGTGTGACGGTGTAGGGGGACAGCAATTCTGCCATCTAGAAGAGCCCCAGGCAGACCCTGGTGTGAGCCCCCAGTTCTGTCCCTCACCATCCAGGTAACCGCAGGCCAGGTGCTGGTGCTCAGGCTACAGCCAATGAGACCGTGGGAGTGAACTGAGGGGGCGGCGCCCGCAGCGTGCACAGGGCTCAGAGAAGCACCAGGATTACAGTGAATGACGTGTGCCCACCAACGCAGGTGGCTTTCCTTACCCCGCTACAGGCAAACAGGAAACGCTTGTGCACAGCAGGTGCTCAGGAAGGGCTGGGGCTGGCTGAGAACCTGGCAGAGGTATCAGGCAAGCAGCCCCCCAACTCCCACTCGCTCAGGAGTGGGAAGCTGTTCAGCCCCCTCCTCCCTCAGACCCAGGAGCTCAGGCCCCACCTCCTGCAGGGTCACAGGTAACCGGTTCCGTCCCCCTCCGGACTTCACACGGAAGTCCTGCACAACGGTAACGGGTTTATTCACAGTGTCATTTGCAGGCTCCCTGAACTCCCAGGTCGGATCCTAACAGAAAACTGTGGTCCCTAGAAGGAGGGAACGGCCTCGGAGGCTACGGCCTCGGAGGCTGGGGTTTGGACCTGCTCCCGATGCAACCCAGGCGGCCCCATCTCGTCCAGCCCCCGGCGGCCTTTGCCGATGGCCAGGCGGGGCCGGCCGCGGTCCAGGCCGTCCAGAAGGGCGCAGGCCTGGCAGAGCGCGCGGCTGGACAGCGCCCCGCAGCGGGAGCAGGCGCCGGCGGGCGGGGGCCGGGCCGAAGGGGCCAGAGCCAGGCGCTCCGCCGAGTGCACGAGGTCCAGCACCGCGGAGGGCCGCGCGGCCTCCAGCAGCTTGAGCAGGTCGCGCGCGTGGCCGCGGAAGGCCTCGGGCGCGTAGACGCACTCCTCGGAGAAGTAGTCCAGGCGGCGGAAGTGCGCGTACAGCACCACCTCCTTCTGCGAGGCCAGGTGCAGCGGGCGGCAGCGCGGCAGGGCGCCCCCCTCGCCCGGGGAGCCCAGGCCCCCGCCCCGGGCCAGCCGGCCCACGTCGCCCCGCAGGAAGTTCATGAGCAAGGTCTCCGCCATGTCATCGGCGTTGTGGCCTGGGAGAGAGAAGGGGAGCAGGTTAGGAGGGGGCGCGGGGGCTGCTGGTCATGGGGACACTAGAACCCAGGGGCAGCCAGAACCCAGAGAGACAGGGAGGGGCGTGGCGAATAGCACGGCGTGGGTGCCCCCGCTGTGGGGACACCTTCCTCCCCAGCCATATTCTGGGGCAGTGAGGACTCAGAAGGAGACAGGCAGGTAGGGGCAAGGGGTGCAGGCCGTGGAGATCCCGGGACGGTGGGGCAGTTAGTGAAGGTACAAGGCAGACACCGCGAGACACAGGAGGGGACACACACGGGCTCCCACGGAGCAATTGGGGTGCCCTCACCGCCACCCACGGACCGGGCCGGGAGGGCCCTGTGCTAGATGCCCTTTCACGGAGGCGGTAACATGCTTTACGCTACAAACATTCTGCCAGTCTCTGTTAAAAGGGTACTTTGGACCACACGGGAGGCGTCAAAACCGCACTTAACGGAGACTCTCCACAGCGCTGCCCACACAGGTGTCCCTGTGAAGGCGGATGGGGGACAGTGACCACACAACAGTCGCCACAGGATTTCAGCCACATCCCTGCTTCCTCCACATCTTCCCATCCCACACCCGAGTCTCCGCAGCAAAACCCTGCTCTTCCCGGGGCTTCTCCATCGGCCCCACATCCTCTCCTCGGGGCCTTTGCATCAGCGGCTTCCTTTGCTCAGAACCATCTCTCCAACCTCCGTTCACCCCTCACTGGTTACCCGCGCAGCCCTCAGGTCCCGGCTCGCTCAGGAAACGCTTCCTCGGTCCCCACCTTTCTCCTCCCACTAGGGCCTCCTGCCGC
Source organism: Phyllostomus hastatus (assembly GCF_019186645.2). Taxonomy (NCBI): domain Eukaryota; kingdom Metazoa; phylum Chordata; class Mammalia; order Chiroptera; family Phyllostomidae; genus Phyllostomus; species Phyllostomus hastatus. Next base: position 2,018,302 of record NW_025334008.1, read on the forward strand.
AAACTCCCACAGCGTCATCTTCCTGATTAGCACCCAGGTTACAGTGAGCGCGTGAGAACCGGGCAGGAGCAGGGACTGTGCTGTGCGCAAGAGCAAAGGCTTGTATCACGGTCACTGCTTTTCAGCCTCTGGTCTGAGTGGTTTACACACCTAGTTCTCAGCATCCCCGGGACCGAGATGGTATGAATGCCCCCGTTTAACCGAAGAGGAAACAGAGGTTTGGAGCTTTGCTCTGGGCTACATGGCTCCTAGTGTCTGAAGTAATGACGGGAAGAGAATTAGACCACTATCAGAGAAGGGAAGTGAGCAAAGGGAAGGAGTTAAAAAAGATACAGTTGCGTTTCAGTCTTTGGATGGCTTCTATTGGGAGACACCCCTGCACAACCCTCCTTTTGTGAGGGAAACCTAAAGAATGCCGTATAAAAATGCAGAGAAGAGAACCACAGCCCTAGGAGAACCCCTTGGCTCTCCATTTGCCATTGTGTGTGTGTGCACGTGCACCAAGGTGATGATAGTGACTCAAAATCTTGCCACGCCTGCTCTACACCATCCCAGGGCCGCGCACCTACCGTGGCCCTGAACAATACTGAGATTCACCACTTACGACACACCCAGGGTCGCCTTTTCACTTCTTGGGCACGAGCCTCAGCCTCCTTCCAGCGCCCGCCCTTGCCTGAGCATGCGCCCGATCCTCCCACAAAGTCCCTCCTATCCCAGCGCGTAAGTTCACCTGTCACGATGTGCGTGGATCCCACGAGACGTGCCCCTTCTTCCAGTGCCCGGCGCCGCAGCACCCCGCAGAAGGTGCAGCAGGAGCGGCTGCGGCCAGAGCCTGCCGTGCTGCGGGCCACAGCGTCCATTGTCCAGCCCCCGAAGAGGTCGGCGTAGGCCACGACGGTGAGCGGCAGCTCCCAGCGGGCCGCCTGGCGGCGCACCGCCGCCAGCGCCGCGTCCCGGTAGCCGCCGATGCCCTCGTCCACGGCCACCAGTTGCAGTGAGATGCCCAGGCGGGGCGCCAGCTCGCGCAGCACGTGAGCCAGCACGGTGGAGTCCTTGCCACCCGAGGCGCCCACGGCCACCACGGCGCCGCGAGGCAGCAGGCGGCCCGCGACCACTGTGTGCAGCACCTCGGCCTCGAAGGCCGAGCAGAAGCAGGTGCCACACAGCGCTTGGCCGGAGCGCGGGCGGCGCAGGGCTGCGCGGGCCTTGCGGCAGGAGGCGCACGGTGGGGCGGGCATCGCGGGGTGTGGCCTGGGTGGGAGGGGTCGGCTTCTCCTGGACTGGGAGAGAAAGAAGGCAGGTTACTTGTGGACTCCGGGTGACAGGTCGACTCCCAGGAACCTGCCTCCATGGAGCCCCTGCCCCAGACACACCCAGGGAGTGCGCGAGGGGGAGGAGAGCAGGCTCCTCCTACAGATGGGGTTGGCCTGTATCTATGTCCTGGCTTAGGGAGGCTGCTGTGATATGCCCATCGTTCCCCACGAAGCCGGCGGGATCCTGCCCAGTGTCTTCTCCACATCCTGCCACGCATCTCACGTCACTTTAGGAAGAGCTAGTGGACAGTGAAGATCTGCGCGAGTTGGCTCCCTTTTCCTGTGACTTCATCTTCCAGCCTCCTTCAGTCACGCTGGTCTCCCCTGTTCAACACCCCGGGAATACTCCTGTTTCCGGATGTTTGCTACTGGCTCTTCCCTTCCTGCTAAGTCTCCAGGTTTTGTGTGTGTGTGTGTGTGTGTGTGTGTGTGTGTGTTTTGGTAAGATTTTTTTTTTTGTTTATTTATTTTTAGACAGAGGGAAAGGAAGGAGAAAGAGAGGGAGAGAAACATCAGTGTGGTTGCCTCTTGCGCACCCCCTAGTGGGGACCTGGTGGGTAATCCAGGCATGTGCCCTGACCAGGAATCGAACTGTTGACCTTTCAGTTCACAGGCTAGCACTGAATCCACTGAGCCACACCAGCCAGGGCTGACCAGGGAGGTGTTGTTGGCCAAAGAACCCGGGAGGATGCTGGGACCATTTAGTTGGGGGGTGGCGGAGGTGGGGGACGACTGGGAACTCCATGGGGACATGGCAGGGTTGAAGTCCCTGTGAAGTGTCTTCCCCGGAAGACTCTGTGGACCCCAGGCTGGGTCAGGCGCCTCCTCTGGGCTCGCAGAGCGGCTGGAATGCCTCTATCCCCTCCTAACCACGACTCCACCTGGCCTGGTGACAGATCTGACTCCCCTACTGTTCTGTGAGCTCACTGAAGGCAGGCACTGTGTCTGCCTCCCCAGCACTGTCTTCCTCCACGTTGCACAGGTTTTGGCACACGGAATCTGTAGGACGAGGGAGTAATAAATGTCCCCAGGAGACAGCACGCGGACCCCTGCTACGCCTCGGGGCTGCCGCCACATCAGGGGATGGATAGTGTGTGACATCTATAATGACAGAGGTTCGAAGGTTGAACAGGAACCTCCCAGACGCACCCAATTAGAGGCGGGGGCAGGGAGGTGGTCGGATCCGACCTGGGGGAGGGGGTGGGTGAGCACTCCAGAGACGGGCGGACCACAGTATCCAAAGTGGGGATCCTGGCCAGAAGGCCTCAGGGGATACAGGCGTTGGAAAATCACAAAGGCGAGTCACTGATACCAGAGGCCCTTAATTCTTAGAAAGCACGGGAACAAAGAGGGGCGTCCATGGGCCCACCCGCCCGGGAATAAATACTCACCAGTGCCGAATGCGGTGCGGGGAAGGCCTAACTGTCAGACACGCGGAAGCCCGATGCGGAAGTGACTCCGGAGACTACAACTCCCACAAGGCATCGGGCTGTCTTGCCTACGGCTCCCAGAACCCCATGCAACTGCTGTGCTCCAAGCACGTCAGGCCACTGATCCGGCATGGCCTACAACTCCCAGAAATCCTTGTGGTTTTCCCCCCCCCGACCCCCGCCCACCCCCGCCCACCCCCGCCTAGGGTTCGCCTACCGCTCCCCAAAAGCCCTGTTTCCTTTCTGCGCCTGCGCACAGACTTGGGACTTGGGAGTGTGTATTTCTTTTCCTGTGGTAAAGCACGATCGCGGTGCAGGATTGTTGAAAGGCCAAGAGGCTGCATTGGGGTTATCTGCTTTTGTGGGATTATCATGGGCTTTTTAAGAGATTAGAGAGCATATGATCTCTACCCTTTGAGGTGGGGTTGCGGGTGGAAATTGTAAGTGGGAGAGCGGGGGGTTGGGCGCCCGGGTAAAAAGCAAGAGACAGCGCCTGCGCAGGGCAGACATTCCGAGGGTGGGGGCTCGGAGTGGGTTTATGCTTGCTGGTGGAGGCGGTCACGGTGGCGTGAGCCTGTCATGGGGAGAGGGAGCAGTGTGCGAGCGGAGGTCTCTGCACGTGCGTCAGCTGTTAGTGACTTTGGTTGGGGTGGGGGGGTCTCTGTGTATGCGCCTGCCTGGCTTTGGGTGGTGGGTGAGATTGCGATCCACTGCACGGGCCGGGCCAGGGAACCTGGTACACATTTCCTATCATATGGAGGTGGAGCTCGATGATGGAGGGCAAGAGAGAGAGGCCGTAACCGGGACCAGGAGACTCTACCGACTCCGACTCCGACACTGAGGGGTCCAAAGGCACAGACCCCTGAACCCTGTAGTCCCGAGGCCCAGAATCATGGAGACTCGGGGTTCCAGTAACCCAAGGGCCTGGAGACTTGGACCCTCTAGACAGACAGGTCGAAAGGCGTAGACCCTTCTTTCCAACCCAGGAGCTCCAAGGCCTGGAGACAGATCTCAGATCCAAGGAGCTGAGAAAACCAGGGCTGCAAAGACTTTTCCCCATCCAGACCCAGGGGCCTGGAGTCTCCATCTCCCCTCCAGTGGCCAAAAGCATCCGTGGCCCTGAAACTCAAATCTGAAGGCCTAAGGAGTCCAAAGACTTGGATCTCTGGGACTCAGGAGACCAAAGGTTCGGGGGCTGGGAAACTGAGATTCAGAACTGGGCCTCAAAGGTCCTCCTGAGGAAGGGAGCAGAGCCTTAGAAATCCTAAAAAGTGCACAGCATGAAGGTGTGGGGGTCTGTGGTGAGTGCTGACCCAAGGGACATGGCAGGCACTGTGTAGCCCATATTTTCCTCATGTTGGGAACCACGATGCCTCAGTTTCAGGGTGGATGACCTCTATGAAATCAGCATTAAGGGTCATCACTGGCTAGCCCTGGTTGGTGTGGCTCAGTAGGCTGAGTGCTGTCCTGTGAAGCAAAGGGTCACCGGTTCGAATCCCAGTCAGGGCACATGTCTGGGTTGCAGGTCAGGTCCCCTGCAGGGGGCATGTTAGAGACAGCCACATGTTGATATTTCTCTCCCTCTCTTTCTCCCTCCCTTCCCCTCTAAAAATAAATAAATAAAATCTTTTTAAAAATTGGGTTAACAGCACCTGTCAAGAGTTTAGAACAGTGCCTGGCAGATATGGCTGTGGTTCTCATCTGAGTCTCAATGTTCTGTTACCTATGAGGTGGTATCACTGTAGTTCCTACTTAATAGCTGTAGAACTCTGGTTCAGCGGTAAGTCCTTCCTCAGACAGCCTGAATCTAAAGCAGGAATCTGTAAAGTGGCACATGTTTTAGGCCTTGTGAACCCTGGAGTCTCTTGCAACCCAGCTGTTGGAGGGTGAAAACAGCTGTGGACACAGACAGAAACAAATGAGGAGGGCTGCATTCCAGTAAAACTATCGAAGGACACAGAAAGAACATATATGTATGACCCATAGACAGAGACAACTGTGGTGACAACCAGAGGGAAGTGGGGGAAGGGGCTGGGTGGAGGCAGGCAAAGCAGAAGGTGGGGACATCTGTAATAGTGTCAACAATAAAAATAAAAATATGGAATTTCATGCAATTTGCATGTGTTAGAAAATAATTTTGTTTCCCCCAAACATTTATTTTTTAAAAAAGATTTTACTTGTTTATTTTTAGAAAGAGGAGAAGGGAGGGAGAAAGAGAGGGAGAGAAACATCAATGTGTGGTTGCCTCTTGTGTGCCCCCTACTGGGGACCTTGCTCACAACCCAGGCATGTGCCCTGACTGGGAATTGAACCAGCAACCCTTTGTTTCACAGGTTGGCACTCAATCCACTTAGCCACACCAGTCAGGGTTCCCCCAAACATTTAAAAGTGTAAAACCATTCCCAGCATGTGGGTCATAAAAACAGGCAGCAGGCCAGATTTGGCTGCTGGGCTATACAGTTTCCTGACCCCTGTTTTGAGTTTCCATGCTATGCTTCCTCCAAGAGGAGGGGTGTGTGTGTGTGTGGCTAAACCTTAAAGGATGTAGGGAATTTGAGGGGTGGGATGGTCGTCTAATCAAGGAACAGCCTGAGCCAAAAAAAGTTCTGGCAACAGTTCAGTACGGGATGTACTTTGTTTTATATAATTTATGTTATCTACACAGGCCAGGCACTTACATGCTAAAAAGCAAAAAAGGTACAACATGATCAGTGAAGTGTCCTGCCCCACAGTCTCTCCTACCTCATATATGACCTCAGAGACAGCCTGTCTTCTGTGACTGCCTGAGGACTCACTCCGAGCCAGGGTGCACAGAGCTTCCCATTTATTCTTTCTGATTCCAGGGTGGAGGTGGGGTGTCTGAGGTTCCAGAGACAGTATGAGATGTGCCCTCACTCCTTGGCCCCTTTATGACTGGTTTCTCCCCTGTGATTTTTTTAAAGTCATCAATAGGGGATACGTATTTTACTGATTTTTAGAGGGAGGAAGATAGAGAGACACACACACACACAGAGAAACATTGATGAGAGAAACATCAATTGGTTGTCTCCCATACATGTGCCAACCTGGGATTGAACCTGCAACCTTTTGGTGTGTGGGATGAACCTCCAACCAATTCAGCAGTCTGGCTGTGCACCCACACTTTTCTTTAAGACTACCTCTTCATAAACACCACTGCTCTCCTCATCCACAAATGAAAGGCTACTTTGGGCTTCCACTACTTCTTCAGCTCTCTTTGTCCTGCCTGCAAGAACCTATCTTCTCTGGGCTTCTTATATCTCTCTTCAAACTATCTCAACCAATCCCCCAGGAGTCACTTTCTCCACAGCTAGATCTTTTCTCTGCAAACTTTTCCTTAAATGAGCTCAGTGCAACCACATTGCGACTTCCAACTTTGCCCTGACACTGTACCTCACCCCACAGCAGGACAGGCGGACTTGGAGAAGAATCCCTGTGGAGGAACTAGGAAGCGAAGAGCAACATAAGGGGACATCAGCCTACTGATAAAATGGTCTACTTGTCCCCACATCCTTTTCTCTTAGGCAGGTTATACTCATTCACCACTCCAGGTCTTGGATCCTATGCTTGGGGGATCAGACCCCTCTCAGAGCTGGGCAATCTTTGAGCTTGAGACCTGGAGGATTTCAGCACCACGAACAGCACCATCCCGTTGCCTGGAGCAAGTTGAGAGCAGGCATCCTCTCGTTGCCTAGCCACGTTCATTGCCTCACAGGCAAATTGGTTTGAGATAAGGCTGGAAGAAGGGGAGAGTTTACCATATCAGAGAAAATGAAGGATATGCATAGACACCTCATTTTTCTGTCATCTGACCACCAGGCTGAGAATTGGGCATCTACTATCTGATGCATAATGATTCCTAAAGGTTGCATGGTCACAGAAAACCATCCCACTCAGTGTCTCCTGTGAGCGTGGGGCCAGGACTCACGGGACCCTGAACACTCTAGGCAGTCCCAGGAGAGCTCACGACTTGGGACACCCAAGTGGCTTGGGACACTCAATCTGGTTCTTGGGGACCAGACTGAAGAGAGGGACAGGAGGAATTCCAGATCCTACCTTTGATATATTTTTTTAAAAATTTAAATTTATTTTTAGAGAGAGGGGAAGGGAGAGAGAAAGAGAGGGAGAGAAACATCAATGTGTGGTTGCCTCTCACATGCCCGCCACTGGGGACCTGGCCCACAACCCAGACCTGTGCTCTGACTGGGAATTGAACCAGCAATGCCCTAGTTCACATGCTGGTGCTCAGTTCACTGAGCCACACCAGCCAGGGTTCTATATACAAGTCTTAAAGAGTATGTGCAAAGCTCTACTATGCTGGGGTGATGAAAAAAAGAAAAGAAAAAACACAATTAACTTTAAGGTGAAGATAGGGGCTTCTCTGGGGGAACAGGATTGTGGTGATAATGATGGATCTTGTGGACGGAGGGTTGCCCACAACATCCTATTCCTTATTTATTTATTTACTATTAGAGAAAGAGGGAGGGAATGAGAAAGGGAGGGAAATGAGGATGTGACAGAGAAACATGGATGAATTGCTTCTCATAGGCACCCCGACCTGAACCAAACCTACAATCCTGGGACAAGAATCCAACTGGGGACCTTTCTTTCTCTTTGCAGGCTGACACTCAACCCACTGACACATGCCCATCAGGGCAAAGAAAATGCATCTCTACAGATTCATGAGTGTTCATTTGGCTTTGGCTGGTGCAGCTCAGTGAATTGAGAGCAGGCCTGTGAACCAAAGGGTCTCAGGTTTGATTCCCAGTCAGGGCACATGCTGGGGTTGCAGACCAGGTCCCCAGTAGAGGGCGCGCTAGAGGCAACCACACATTGATGTTCCTCTCCTTCACTTTCCCTCTCTAAAAGTAATTAAATAAAATATTTTTTAAAATAAAGAGTGTTCATTTGGTGATGATTTACTGAGTTGTTCTTGTGGGGGCATTCTCTGTATGTGTCATATGTTTCTGTCCCCCAAAATGTATCAAGAACACCAACATGGGTCTAAGGAGGCGCTGCCTCACATGGGTCCCCCCTACTTTCTTGTAGCCCCTTCCAACCACACAGTGAAAAAGTAATCATGTGTGAAAAGAGGGGTGTGTGTTCTCTCTCAGGATGTCGTCACCATCCCTGTGGGCAGATAACTCCCAGGCTGGTGTTCCTCACTCCATTGGTCCTTCCCCCAGACTGCTGGGAGCAGAGCCTTCACTGGCAAAGCCCAAGAGGCTGGAAGACTCAGCCATGCTCTGGAGCAACAAGAAGTCTGGCCTGTGAGATACCAGTGATGAAGACAGCCACCATGAAGGGAGAAATGTTTATCTGTTTCGAAATTGCTCCTCCCTTTCTGCACACTCCTTCCCACCAAATCCCTCAGTACAGAGAATCTCAGCCTCTGTTTCCCACACGTCTTGCCAGTGGGTCTCCCATTGATGTCTGTCATGTGTGTTAACACAGAGAATCACCAATACTCTGCCCCAGTGTCCCCTCTGCCCAGCCCTCCTGAGACCCTTCCTCCAACCAAGGTGTGAGTGATACCCCATCCCAACTGTGCACCCCACATCGCAGCTTCTGCCCCTAGGAGTCCAAATACCTTACATGTGTTGTGTTCCCTCTGGATGGTGACTCCTGGGACAGTGTGTGACCTTGTGAGTGGAGAGAACATGCCCAGCATGCAGATGCTGAGGGAGGAAAGATAATTGGCTTCCTCAGCACCTTGGACCCAGGTCATCTCCCATGTTGCTGAGTCCCAGCCTTGTCTGGGCTGATCTCCTCACACCCTACAGCCTGTGACTAGGGGGTGTAGCCAGAGGAACCCATTTCTATTTTTCATAAAATGAGTTCCTTTAGCCCTGGCTGGCATAGCTCAGTGGATTGAGCACGGGCTGCGAAACAAAGTGTTGCAGGTTCGATTCCCAGCCAGGGCACATGCTTGCGTTGCAGGCCATAACCCCCAGCAACCACACATTGATGTTTCTCTCTCTCTCTCTGTCTCCCTCCCTTCCCTCTCTAAAAGTGAATAAATAAAAAATCTTGAAAAAAAAACAACTATCCTTTAAAAAAAATGAGTTCCTTTGTTCTGTATGCCTGTACCAGGCTGT